>NC_039364.1:87030776-87038483 GCF_003573695.1 Papaver somniferum
CCCCCCCCCCCCCCTTTTGTCCGTTTGAACCTTACTTGCCAAAGGCACTTTTTTTTCCCAATAAATACACACCTTTTTTTTAAGCACCTCACTTCACTATTTCATTGCTCTTCCCTACACTTTCCTCCGCGAGCTCTTTGATCAGCAAAAGTCGTACGGTGTCGGGAAGTACATGTGTACAACACCAAGATTGCTACAGGTAGGGACCAGACTCCCACAGACACGGATGAGAGGGCTAACCTGGGATTTTGAACAGGTTGCCCTCTGGCCCATATGAACTAAACTTTAGAACACCTCACTTCAGTAGATTAACCGTTTCAAATTATGGTTAAAATAACTTTTGAGTTCGTCACTCAATGGATAATATCTGTTTTTATTTTTCTTCAATATATTTCCTATTTGAAAAAAAAAACAAAAGAAAATTAAGTGCACTTGTTTGCAACATTGTAAATGCCCGAAAACACATAGCCACACTCAAAATTCCAAAGGTTAAGATTAAAGCTAAAGTTCAATCCAAAACAAGATGCAAAGACGGGAAAAAAATTAAGTTGATAGATACTCGAGATTAACGTGGCTCGGTGTTAAAACCTACGACCACCTGATAGATGGAAATTACAAGTTTGAGGATAAGTTTTCTCAAGAACACGAGGAGCTAGACTGAAATGACAAGGGTACCAAGTATACCACAATCTTTTTGACATCAACTTATAAAAACACAACTTGTACAATCTTATCAAAACAATAACAACAAAAAGACTATTTCAACAAGTTATTCTTGATAATAGTCAAAGTTCGGATCGAACTAATTATGAGATTTTTACCAAGATGAATAACGTACAAGTGTATTTACTTTGATTATAAAGCTAAACAATATAATTTGGAAGTAAATAATACAAACACACAAGATTCTTTTAACAAGGAAAACTGTCTGGCAGGAAATATCCTGGGACGGTGGGACCTAATCCAGTTTCAAATACTCCAAGAATTAAGTCCTACACAAATTGACTACCACTTCGTTTGGTTGAGACTAAGTAAACGCTACTTTGTTACTCAAGTTCCTGTAGTATCTCTGTGCCTACAACGAATCTGTCCTACACACGTGAACATGGGAGGAGCTAGAAATTTGCCTATGGGGAGGAAAAAATAGTTGAGGGTAGGCAAAAGGCAAAAAATAGGCTTGAGATATGGAAAAAATAGCTTAGGAGAGCCTAAGTTGGGGTTGGATCCGCCACTACACGTGAATCCCAAGACAAAATCCATTATCTTGAGCTACTTCACCGTTGTGAAGACTTCTGCTCTCATCTCCTTTTGATCAATGATAAAGCTAAGTAAAGAATCTTCCGTTTATATAAATAAAATCATGTGGTCTAAAGATCAAAACAAAACAATGATTATCGAAATAATCAATCTTGATGAACAAGATCTATCCAAGCAAATTAGTATATCTAGACAGTTTGTTCGATCTTCTACATGTCTTATGTCTATCAAGATAAACTTCTTGTGGATGCTGAAGAATCAAGTTTGCAAGAAGTATCACAAAGATCGGAACCAAATAGAAAAGTCTTCAAGCTTTCAATCTTAAAGTAACTTCAGCAAACAACTTTGATTCCACTGTTGGTCGAACACATAGAACAAAGTCTGTTAACGTTGATTAATCAACAGTTCTATCTCGCAGATACAGTTACACTTAGATCAGCAGTAGTCAAATCTTGACAAGTTTAATATCTATTGAAGATGACTATACGGTTAATTCATAACAAGTAATAAACGATAAAAACTAAACAATAATTTAACTTCCACTAGTGTTAAGTCTGAAAGCTTCTGAATTTGTTTAATATGAAAAATGTTTCCATACTGAGTGTATGAATCCCCTCCCATATAATGACACCTCATCACTTTTTTACCTCCCATGCATAGAATGGCTCTAATTTGCAACATTAAAAAAAAAAAATTGTAACTGTTTTATAGATGACGTATCTTCTATATAAGAGGGGATTCATACATAAAGTATGGTAACAGACTCCATACTAGGCGGACTGAAGACTTCTTGATCCCGAAGAAGACTTTAAATGAAAGAAAATGCAAGATGTTTCACCTAATTAGATTAATATTTAGGGATTGATTTTGTAAGGATACAAGAATTCTTATTTATAAAGATATGACCATGGCTTGTTTGGAAATAAAATCTATCGGTTTCGAAAGTCCATAAGATTTGCAATACATTATATTAAAAGTCAAAAGCATGATAATTTAGCAATTTCAGAATTTTATAGCAGTTATTTTACAAGCATCATATTATTCATATACAAAACGAGACATCCGTACTTGCATCAAACTTAGAAAACAAAAACTTCTAAAACACTTCAATTTCTTATGCACCCCGAGCAGGAGGAATATCAAGATGATTCACAAAGCGAGCAAAATTACAAGAAATCCAGCAAAAAATTCAAACTTCTTCATCCAGATAGCGGCAATGCAAACGAAAGGTGCTGATAACTTTAAGCCTAGCCGAAGAAGTCACGGTTGTAAGTTCATCCCTCAACCTCAAGATCAACAATGCGAGGATGCAGCGATTGGGCGGAAAACGCAATCTGGTGAACGGTCACCAAAAAATGAACCACCGGTTGCAGAATATCCCGAGGAGGACACACCACATAAATGAGTATGATGAAGAGTATGGTGATGAATATAAGCCGGTGAACCATCAGAATGCTACATAAAGCAAATCAAACAATTAGGACACACTATAAAAAATCAACTACGAAGAAAATATGAAGGAAAATAACCTCTGAGCGAAGCATCCTGCAAGACACTCGAGACACGAAAACAGATGCTTTTGGACCAGTCGGAACTGAAAAGGACAAGATAGCAAAAATGAAGTTATGCGGTATAGGAAAAACGCACCCCAAAATTACGCACCGGATAGTGTGTCAGACAATCATGAGTGGAAATAATCGGAGCATAGTTTCATCTCCACAACAAACCACCACGGAGATACTTTACAATCGCGTCATGCTCTGGAAGAACACTCTCAAGGACCAAGGACCAAAAACGATGAAGATCTGCTTTCACCTATGATTTCCCCTACAGTTTTTGTTGATAGAGTTAAAGCAACTTTAAGAAGGCACCACTTGGGCATCGACAATTATCTCATTAAACATATCGCTGTACTCCTTCTCGAATATTCACGAAAAAGACTCTAAAAATTATGATGATACTAGAGATATGCTTGCTTAACCAGATGATGGCAGATAACATAAAGAATGAAAGGATACGTTTTATCATACAAAGGAAGAGGCATACCAAACCCAGCATAAGAATACACTATATGACCCAGTTGAGAAGAGAAAGGAAAATCCAGCACAACCAGATCAAGAATATCGGAGAATAAATATTCAAACGAAAAACAGACTCAGTAGGGTAGGTACGATGAGTGGCAGGAAACTCAGCAAGAAAACAACCCTCATCACCCTTGAATGGGGTAACTAATGGAACTCCGTAGTTAACAACTTGACCAATAGTGTGTTGGATATTTTCAATAACGTAAAAAATAAAACGGTTTTCGGTTTTGATTTGCCGCTATGACGGGGAAGCGTTCTGTGTTGAATAGACACAATGGATGTTAGTTGGAGATGAAAAAACACTTCTAATAGGTGTGATGGATCATAAAGTACACAACCATTCCCAATAAACACCTTATGTGTCTTTTGGAAGTGAAGAGGCATCTCCAATAGGCATGAGTATTCCTATAAGTAGTGAAGGCGTTCTACCATTCTTCACAATCAATTCAACTTGTTTTCTATCTTTCTAAAGCATCATCAGAAACCTTTCTCGTGTGTTCTTGATTGGGTCAAGGGGTACAAACCTTGAATCCAATTTCTCTGTTGTAGGGCTTTCATTGTATCCTGAAGGCATTATTTCGCATACCTGTTGTAATTGCCAATTGATATTGGGAGGGTAGAAATAATTGTCTAAAATAAATCTGTCCGAGCCTTGAAATTCAGGAGTACAACAATTTGTCCGTGTTTTTTTGATCCTCTATTAGACCCCATTTTCCAATAGTTTTTGATGAACATCACACCCTTTGGAGGTGCCTCTTCATCTCCAACTAACATCCATTGTGTCTATTCGACACAAGACGCTCCCTGTCGTAGCGGCAAACCAAAAAAAGAAAACCGTTTTATTTTCTATGTTATTGAAAATATCCAACAATCTCCCTCTATTTTCAAAATAAAAACAGAAAACCATTTTATTTTCAATGTATTGAAAATATCCAACAATAGTTTCATCCTCCGTTTTTATCCAAAATTTCCAATAGTTTTAGATAATTATCTCGACGGTGGAGGGTGAAACAAGTTTAAGTACATCTCCTGGATTGAGTTTTGAAAAAGAAAGCCACGACATTTGGGGGAGATATTTATGCCCTATAGACGTCAAGATTGCGTCCGTGATTGAGATTTGGGAGATACAAAGAGTTTTGCTTTTAACACAAAATCTCAAAATATTATCTCTTTGTTACTGACAGGGACAACCAGGCTTCGTTTTTTATGCGACTGAAATTCCTCCCTACGGCGCCACAGTTTGAAGAATGATTGATGGTTGTTTTTCGGAAACAAATAGTTATAACTGCGGATTAGTTTTTGGGAGATGCTTGATCTTCGGGAAAGGTTACGCCAGACTTTTTTTTTGGTTTATGTTCTCGTTCTAAACGTTCGATGCACTAATAGGTCACCAATTGTGTGTGTCAATAATTGGTCGTGTGCGGACTCAACGTTTGGAATTTCTGGAACTTAATTGTGGAAATTGAATAACTATCCCTCCTTCTGATGGGCCTTCACAAATATCCTTAACAAACTTTACAAATGTCCCTGATGGCATAATTGAAATTTTCTTTTAAAATATAATTATCATAATTCCTTATCTAGCCTTTCCCATCTCTTACTTCGTTCTTCTCACTTTCACTTCTAATAGGAGAAACAAAAGAATTCATCGCTCTCACCATCATCTTATCCATGGCCCCTCACCACCACCAAGATTTCTATCGCCGCCACCACAACCAGCACCACCACCTCTGTTACGTCCGCCACTAGTATCAACAAATCTATCACGATTTGTGTTCGATTTCAACTGATTTCAAGTCAGATCCAGAGATCGATTTGATTTTTAGTTTTCGATTTGGTGGTTTCGAGTTGAGATTAAAAATTAGGTTCAGGTTTTGAGCTTGAGATTTTAGTTTTTGAGTTGATTTTTAGGTTTTGAGCTCGAGATTTGTTGATTTTGAAACTGGTGAGGTTCTACTTTATTTTTAGGTTCAGGTTTTGAAAATTTCCGAAAACTAAAATTGGCTTAAAAATTAAGTTGAGATTAATATTTATATTCCATTTATCTAAATTAGTTTCTGGTGGTGGTTAAATTGATGAAGCTAGGGTTAGGGGTTTTGATGTTGGTGGTGGTGTTGGTACATTACTTTTCAGTTTATACCGGTGGTGTTGATATATAAAGGTGTAACAGGGGGTGGTGCATGGAAGATGGTAGTGGGTGGTGGTGGATAGCAGATGTTAAACATGAGAGACTGAATATGTTTCTGGATTGAAACAAATTGCTGACTTTTTTTGAGGTTTCAGTTTAGTGCCAAAATGAAGACTAGACAGAGAAATGGGGAGGTAACTAACTGGACAAGTATTGTTTGTTATCATGCTTGATAAGAATTCATGTCTTCTTTTGGTCTTAGGTTAAAACAGAGGATATGGCGATTAAAATACATTTTTGAGTTTTCTGCAGGATCATTTCACCATCGTACCATGATGAAAATACATTTTAGAATCTAATCTAATCCGTGCAGAAGTTTGTACTCTCTAGGATATGTTGAAGCTGACATGATTCCAACTGACGGGTATGCGGCGTGTATGAAGGATTTTATTTTTGATCTAGCTGTATGAATTGATATTGCCAAACAGAATGATTAGTCTAGATGTACTGTACCTAGCAATTGACTACTGGATCACAACCATGTACTGGCCCGTAATTCTAGTTTATTTGTTGTGTATAACAGGGAGACCTGCTCGACGGTATTTTTTAAAGTACTAATTCTCTCTGTATGATGAGCTTTCTAATTTTGAACTTTTTCGATTATTGGTCTCTATTTTAGTTGTAGTGTACTGACAAGCTATTCGAAATGGTAAGCAAACATATTATTAAAACACACTAACAAGCTTTTGGGTAGTTACAAATTGTTGATTCAGAATTTTTGTAGTTATTTCATTGATTGTATGAAGGGTGTATTAAATACATAAATTGTGTTTTTTTTTTGTTGTGGCCATTGTTACTACATTTGTACTGTTGGAGTATGTTATAAGCGAGATTAGAATCCTAACCATAGTTCTTGCTACTGAAACTTTATTACCAACTTTTTTTTTGTATGTATCTAATTGTTGAATGCAATTCTTAAGGCATTGGTACTAGTACTAGCCTGATTAATGAATTTCGATGGCTTATTATCTCAGATAAGTAAGCAGATATTGAGTTTGATGGAGGAAAACGGAGGCCAGAATTTTTAACAAGCAGAACGCACCATTTCAAAGAACCCATTAAGTTGTTTCTTGACCATTTTAGATATCAGCGGTTGCACGAACGGAAAAAGATTCTTGGAAATGAAACTCGCAATGCATTACAGAAACTTAGTGGAACTTGTCATTTATGTGTCCAGGTTGAATTTTTAGAATTTATGTTTCGTCTTGTTTTAGGAGGCCCCAATATATTGAAGATGTATGGATGTGGATTTCATAATAATGCTAAGAAATGTGTAGTCGATATGTTCTGGAAGTATCTTAATTAGATTGTCGCTCATCATTCCCTCACATCTCAATTCTTCTTATTTGTTTTGAAGGGAAACGGGTAAAATGTTGAAGTTTTGTGTGTAGCTTCGGATGAAGAGTTAGGTCTTGAAGCTATTGATGTTTATGAAGCTACAGACGATGATCAATTGTTGTTGTTTATGTGTTTTTATGGGATGCCCATTGTGGGTTAGTTTTCTTATTATGAAACGTTCTATTGTTAGTGACTAGGGTAAACGTTACTGACTGATTTCATTGTCTATGTACAAACCAACAAGTTTGGAGGGATTTCTCTTGGGCATGCACTATTCACCCTTGAAGTTTTACAGTGGGTTCTACTTTTGTATTATGTTTGTATGGTATCGGAAAGCAGTGCTGGCGAATTGTGCGATAAAATACGTAAGAGAAATATCTTACCAACAACACTTCATTCAGTATTTTAATTTTTTATGGGATCAACTATGGATGTTGATCCCATTTATGGATCAACTCCTGGTATTGATCCGATTTTTTATGGATCAACAATAGGTGTTGATCCCATATAATATGGGATCAACTACTATTGTTGACCTTATTTCCTTGGATTAGTATCATTATGCTTGTAGTTTAAATGTTTGCATTTATAGATGTAAATTCTCCAAATGTTGAATTTGTGGTGCAATGGTAGCATGACTGAATCCATGTCAGATGATGCGTGTTCGATTCACGCCAAGTTCACTCGCTCGTATGTCAATTTTTTCTGTAAACTTTGGTTGTCAACTCCATTTACATGGATCAACTTCTACTATTGATCCATTTTTTTTTGGATCAACTATTGTTGTTGATCCCTAAATTGGATCAACATATATTGTTCATCCTTTTTTTTTTTTTTTTT
>NC_039364.1:87038911-87039996 GCF_003573695.1 Papaver somniferum
CGGCGGACTGGCGGTGATTGCATCAGTGGTGGTGGTGGCGCCAGTGGTGGTGGTGGCGGTGGTGGTGGCGCCAGTGGCGGACTGGTGGTGGTGATGCAATGGTGGTGGAGTGTTAGTGGAATATTAGTGGTGGTGGTGGTTGGTAGGTGGTGGTCGTTGAACGGTGGTGGTGGAATGGTAGTTGAATGTTGGTGGTGGTGGTGGTGGTGGTACGGGTGAAGTAGTAGAGGAAGAAATTTGTTCCATTTTGAAATACAAGAAAATATTATATGGGTGAGGGTATTAAGGTAATCTAATTTTAAATGCATAAGGTTATTAAAAAGTAGGGATATATTTATTGTTGTATAAAGATATATTTGTAGGATGTTAAAACTACGGACATATAACTAATATACCCAAACTCCATTAAGATCCCTTCTATCATTTAATGCATGAGTGTTTATATTAATAAATTTATGAAGGTTTCTCTTATTAATCTGATTGTTTTTATTCTTGTGGCCGGAGGAATTTAAACTAGAAGAACGACAAAGGGAAAATGCGGTGGATGCAGTGGTGACTCAGGGAAAATGCGGTGGATGCAGTGATGACTCCTCCCGGTCTCAAGGGATTAGAAAATTTCTAATCAAAGAGTTGGGAACGACGAGAAAACGATTCAACGTCTCTCAAATTATCATCCAAATTGTGGGAATCTAACAAGAAAGAAACGGTTAGTACTATCCCATAATTTTATATATCACAAATATACATATATATTTTTAGTCATGCATGTGTGATTTTTGAGATCACAGTTACCCTTTCCTTGTCGTGGGGTATTGAGAAGAGTAAAGTCGCTAGACATTCTTCTTTAGGTTTACAGAGTTTTTGATTTCTTCATTGAGAATCTCAGAACAACAAACTGAGATATTTAAACAACTTTTAGGTGTTACTTGTTTGGCCGGTACAACAACGTACACTTAACTTCCAACTTCCAGTAACCCTCACACGCTCAGGATACACACGCGCTCACACACTTAATTCACACACTTACACAAATGCTTACACACTCTAGTTACAAGATTAAGCTAATATTCTAACACCCCCCCCCC
>NC_039364.1:87040242-87071957 GCF_003573695.1 Papaver somniferum
CCCCCCCCCCCCCCCCCGCAAGATCAGGGTCTGAAGAAGCCAAGGACACTGATCTTGATCCGCAATGTAGAGAAGCGAGTTGTGGATAGAGCCTTAGTGAAGATATCAGCAGTTTGATCTTGAGTTGAGAGAAATCTGACATCCAAGGCCTTGGCAGCAACAAGCTCACGCACATAATGAAATGCAATTTCAATGTGTTTTATTCTATTGTGAAAGATAGGGTTGTCAGTTAGGTAGGTGGCACCCATGTTGTTACACCACAGGACTGGAACTCTTGGTATGGAGAAGTGCAACTCAGTAAGAAGTGATTGAACCCATACAACCTCAGATGTTGCATCGGCTAAGGCATGATACTCAGCCTTTGTGCTGGACCTAGAGACAGTCTTTTTCTTTCTAGAGCACCAAGAAATCAAATTAGGACCAAGAAAAAGTGCCATACCTCCTGTAGATCTCATATCAGACATATCTCCAGCCCAGTCAGCATCAGAATAAGCCTGTAATTGTAATGCTGAAGCTCTTTTAAATTGCAGACCAAAGGAAACAGTGTCATTTAGATACCTTAAAGTTCTCTTGATAGCTGACCAATGGTCATTAGTAGGATTCTGCATATGCTGACATGCTCTATTTACTGCAAATGCAATATCAGGCCTAGTGACTGTGGAATATTGCAATACACCCACTGTACTTCTATAACGAACTGAATCTTCAAAGATTGTAGTATCACCATCAGTTTTAGAAGGTAATATGGGAGTGGATGTTGGTTTTACAACATTCATTTAGTTTTGATAAGTAAGTTTATAATATACGGCTCTTGAGAAAGTAATATACTTGCTGAGTTGTGAATGACCTTAATCCCCAAGAAAAAATGAAGCAACCCCAAATCTTTGATTGCAAATTCTTGACTCAGTGCAGTAATGAGAGTATCAATATCTTTGGATGAGAAGCCAGTAACCAAAATATCATCAACATATATAAGTATGTAAAGTGCTGAATTGTTGGTTACTCTGTAGAAGAGAGAAGTATCAGTCTTGGAGGGTAGAAATCCATGAGCACATAAGAACTTACTCAACCTCTCAAACCAAGATCTAGGAGCATGTTTTAAACCATACAATGATCTCTGAAGCTTACACATATGATTAGGAAAATTTTTATCTTTATATCCAGGTGGTTGAACCATAAATACTTCCTCAGTTAGATGGCCATGTAAAAAGGCATTTTTGACATCCAACTGTCTTACCTGCCAATTCTTGTAGAGAGAAATAGAAAGAATTATCCTGACAGTAGTAGGCTTAACTACAGAACTGAATGTATCTTGATAGTCAATGCCTTCCACTTGATTGTAACCTTTAGCCACCAATCTGGACTTGTATCTCTCTATAGATCCATTTGTTCTTCTTTTGAACCTAAAAATCCATTTGCGACCTATAACATTGTAGCCATCTGAAGCTTGAACTAACTTCCAAGTACCATTTTGAAGTAATGCTGTAATTTCTTCATCCATTGCAGCTCTCCATTTTGGGTCCTTACAAGCTCCAATATAGCAAATAGGTACAGTAATATCCTCACACACACTTTGAACCTCAGATGCAAACACTCTTAGTTTTGCTTTAGAAATACCCATTTTGCCTCTTGTCTGCATTGGATGAGCTTTAGTAACAGATGAGAAGCTGCAGTAGATGTTGTAGGAGGAGTTGGAAGAGGTACAGGGTCATTTGGTGCAGATGTAGTGGTAGAGGAGGAATCATCAACTTCATTTGAAATAGCTGCTGGTGGAGTTGAAGTAGCAGATATAGGTGTTACAGATGGTGTGACAGATACAACTGTAGAAGTACCAGAAAAAGAAAACAGTGTAGCACAAGGGAATTTATTGTCATCAAACTTGACATCCCTGGAAATGATAATCTTGTTGGTACTAGGATTGAAACACCTGTAACCTTTATGCATAAGGCTGTACCAAGGAATATGCATTGAACAGATCTTGGTTCTAATTTGTGATGGTTGAACTTTCTTAAGTATGGATAGAAAGCATAACCAAATGTGTGTAAGAATAAATAATCAGGTTTGACATGAAATAAACACTCCAAAGGTGATAACTGGTCCAAATTTGGTGTGGATAATCTGTTATACGGTAATTGGCAGTTTCAAATGCATAGGACCAAAATGATATAGGTAATGAAGCATGATGTAAAAGAGCCAAATCAGTTTCCACAATATGTCTATGTTTTCTTTCTGCTGTACCATTTTTTGCATGAGCATGAGGACAAGAAACCATGTGTCCTATGCCACAAGAATTCAGATAAGTAGACACATTCATGTATTCACCACCCCAATCAGATTGAACAAACTTGATTTTTCTATTAATCTAATTTTCAACAAGATTCTTAAATTTGACAAAAGTTTCAAGAACTTCAGATTTATAAGCAATTGGATACAACCAGGTGAACCTACTGAATGAGTCTATAAAAGAAACATAATATTTATAACCATTAATGGAGCACAGTGGTGATACCCATACATCTGAAAAGACTACATCTAGAGAACCATAGACATTATTAGAGCTTGTACCAGTAGGATAAGGTAGTGCATGACTTTTAGCTGTCTGACAAGAGGAGAAAATTGTTGAGGATAAATGATTGTCAATCACTTCATGAACTGATGAGAGAATATGCTTGAGTGTTTGATATGCTGGATGGCCAAGTTTGTTATGCCATTGTGCGGAGAAAGAGAGACCAGAGGAGATAGCTTGCTTAAGTTGATTAGTAGTGAACTCCATGTGATATAAACCATCTCTAACAGGACCATGAAGTAAAACTTTGTGTGTAACCAGATCCTTGATAAGAAATTTGTCAGAAATAGAATTCAAAATAACAATTATTCTCCTTAGTAAATTGAAGAACTGATATTAAATTCTTGGTTATAGATGGGACATGAAAAACATTTGAAATGGTAAATTTAACAGAATCATTATGTAAAATGGAGGATCAAGTATGAGTAATATGCAAACCTGATCCATTTCCAACTCTGACTTGATCAGTGCCTTGATATTCATAGTGTAAATTTAGATTTGACAGATCAGAAGTGATGTGGTGAGTAGCCCCTGAATCTGGTATCCAACCAGAAGAAGAAGAGGATGCATAATCATCATCATAAGCAGCATAGGCTTCTGGCCCAGGACACCAATAATCATCATAATCATCGCCATAATTGTCATTGGAAGTATAATAAGCTTGCATTGAATAGTAACTTGGTGCATATCTGTACCTGCATTCTGGAGCTAAGTGACCAACCTTCTTACAGAGCTGGCATTTGACATAATAAGTGTACCTTGGAGGATAAAAGTTGGAGTTGTCCTGTCTGCCACCTCGATTTCCATTTCTTCCACCTCTAAAACCTCCTCTGAAGTTACCACCATTTCCGTTTCCTCTAAAACCAGAATTATTAGCTCTTCTAAAGTTACCACGAGTTGGAGGATTTCACCAATGAGAGTTACCAGCATATGATGAATTAGAGTAATGTGAATAATCATTTGGTGGATATGAATTGGGTGGATGTGAATTGTATGAATAAACATTGGATCTAGTGTATTGTTGATCGGAAGAATTAGGTCCTGAGGTAAACCTGTGTTGTTGAGTGACATTGGCAGAAGCAGTGTTAAGATCTAGTTTGGATTCGGCATTAACTCTAGCTTCTTCTGATAACAGTAAACCTAAGAGCTCAGATGAAGTAATTAGATTTTCATTCTTCAATTGTTGAGCACAAATTGAAGTTTTAAATGCATTGAACTCAGAAGGTAAACCTTGTAGAATGTGAATTACTAGGTCTTCATCATAAATAGTTCTATCGATTTGAGCTAACTGATGAGAGATAGATCGAGCTTTATTAAAGTAAACTATCATTGAATCAGAACTTTTCTTCAATCCAATTAAATCAGTTTTGAGTTGCAAAAGACGAGATCTAGTAGTTGAATTATAATTTTGTTCTAGCCGATTCCAGATTTCATGAGAGAAAGTGCAATCTATGACCTGAGAATGAGTTTCCTCAGTACAAGCAGAAAATAACCAAGATAAAAGAGCAGAATCCTGATTCACCCAATATTCATACATAGGAATGAAAACAAATTCATTCGTAGGATCGTTATCAATAAAATCAGGAGCACTTACAATTTCAATACCAGCGGGTGATGTTTTGTGAACATATTTCACTGGACAATGAAATGATCCATCCACAAATCGAAGTAGATTGTAGCTGCGTAATAATGGAGCGATCTGAGATTTCCATAGAGGATAATTTGTAGCAGATAATTTTGATGGTGGTTTGAATGTTAGTGGAATGTGTTTATCTAATTTTGCCATTAAAGATAAGTTTGTTGATTTGATTTTGAATTTAGATTTTGAATTCGGTATCTGATACCATATTGAGAAGAGTAAAGTCGCTAGACGTTCTTCTTTAGGTTTACAGAGTTTTTGATTTCTTCATTGAGAATCTCAGAACAACAAACTGAGATATTTAAACAGCTTTTAGGTGTTACTTGTTTGCCCGGTACAACAACGTACACTTAACTGCCAACTGCCAGTAACCCTCACACGCTCAAGATATACACGCGCTCACACACTCAATTCACACACTTACACAAATGCTTACACACTCTAATTACAAGATTAAGCTGATATTCTAACATGGGGATACGACCAAATTACAGTGGTCGACCAAAGGAAAGATGGTTGAAGCGTCCCTTCAAATTTTCTATTATGCATCCATTAGTGCTGTATGAGGGGATTTGAGATAGAAAATTAGACTCAAGTTTGTATGCAGTGACTTGGTATGCGATCAATGGTTCGACCATGTGTGCTAAACTGTAGCAACTAAAAACGGAATGGAACCATGTTGATCATGTATGTGCATATGAATGTTGAAGTCTTTAGCTTTCTGTTGTGTTAGTGGACACATGGATCATTTTTTGGTTGATTTTGACTTACAGTCAAAATAGGATTATTTCACTCATGTATTTGAGCAACGTATATAATCGTCGATATGATTCATGCAACGACCATTAGTTTCTGAAAAGAGAAGAACCAAACCCAAATTCAAAATTTATTATATGGGTTTGAAGATTCCTAGTTAGAGGAATTGTGCGACTATGGTCAAGTGGGTAACTGCGGATTTAAACCACTGATGATGAGAAGTTGTAATATGGTCAATTTGATACATGTTAAACTTCCACAATCAGTAGTGTTTCATGACAATGTGTACTGTCATTTATACGACAGTGGCATACGTTTTTCAGTTGGTTGTGCATTTGAAGTACTGTCGAGATCCATTTACTTGAAAGGGTATTTGAAAGGGTATGTACTTGACGGTTTTATACCATTTGTTATTTATACACATTGTGATCGCCAACAGTGTATCATTCTGATGTGAATCAAAGAAGGGAATCAACTGTGTGTTTCATAGCATTTGAAAAATGTCATGAAGTTCCCATTTAAAATCAGTGAACCGGAAAAGGTGGATTGGTATTAATTTAATCTACCAAGCAGTTAGCGCTGATAAGAAAATTGCCATCCATTCTGATACTATCATTCAGTATTGCCGATGATGATTTTTGGTTGCATGACACTAAAAGAGTACTGTCATGAATGCTTTAAGATTAGAGAACCAATAGAGAGCACCAAAGATTGTTGAGACAACAATTTTGTGGTATGGATATAATTCTTGCGATAAGAATTATAAAGTCTGAAATCACCAATAAATGACGTGAGCATAATTCTTGCAATAAGAATTATAGATTCCAATATTTGGAAATGGGTATGTCTTAAATGACATCAAAAGAATTACCCGGTTAATATGTAACGTTTTGGAAGATTGGGCGCGCGATCAAATATGAGGTGTTATGATATTATCGATGCATAAATTATGAACATTTGCGTTATATAATGTAAAATGTTATATAAACATTGTCTATGTATTTGGGTATAAATTTTTAGAGGATTGGGTATGAGTAGAGGAGTTACTCGTCGTGATAATATACTTGTTGAAATAGCAAGTTAACTGCCTACAACCTTTTTATGCCTCTAGTGTATGCAAGTCCAAAATGACTTTTTGTGAATTAACCGTGGATGTTAATTATGATTACTAGAGAAGTAACAAATATTTTGTAAATAGAATAAGAACATTTTTAATAATGTTGTCAGAATTACTTGCATGAGTAGATGCGATTAATGAGGAAGAATGACTTAGAATTTAACTTGTAAAATCCCATTTTGGAAGAAGCCATCTTAAGCAGTCTTGATTAATTGTGAATTAGGATATGATCTATAACGTGTCTTACGGGACTTATAATGAAAAGTCAAGACATGCAAGTCTTGGGCATTGAATGGTAAGTCAATTACTCAAAAAAGGAGTAACTGCAGTTAACCATTGAAACGGAGAAAAACTTGGCAGGCCTATTCATGAAGAGACTCCGAAAGGAAATGTTTTCAATGAAGTATACAGAAATGGGGCTAAGGTATGTGAAGGAAGGTTGATCACCCACAACAGAAACCCAACCTATGTTTTGAAAAAGATAAACAAGGTTCAATGTGGTACCAACAAGTTATGGAAGTGATTATGGTGCACTAAGTTAAAAACTTCTCATTTATGTTTAGTGCAGTGATTCTGCAAGAAAAATGATGGATGAAAATCCTTAATGAGTCTATATTTGTTTACAGGTGTATCGCAGAAGCACCTTGATAGACGCATTTATGTGTCTAATATAGCCCAATTGTATATATTGTTAGTACCCATTTTTGTACTTATTATGGTATTTTATTTATTTGTAGGTGTTTTTGGAAAAATAAGCTTTTGGAGCAAAATTGGCTCGAAAAGTTGTTAAAGGCACCAGGGAGGACATTTGCTATCCGGACTCTCGCTTTGGATAAGGGGTAACCCATTTCTAGGCATATGCTAAAGGGACTCCCAGTCTGGTTAAGGGGACACCCTTCTTCATGTTCAAATAATCGATTTTTGCGGGAAACTGGTTCACGTCTGCATGAATTTCTCTGAATGATTTTGGACGTGATTTCCTCTTGGATTTTCATCGGACCAAGTTGGTTTGGGCTTGGTTTGATCGTGTAGGAGAAGTGGTGGGCTTGGTTGAGTTAAGAGAAAGAGATTTTATCTCAAGTTCACGAAACAGAGACGCAAAATACTCGGGATTCTTTTGTGGGTTTAGGAGATTACGTGATATCTGGGAAAGTCTATTAACGGATAGGATGATATGCTGCTATCTCTGGAAAGAGTTTTCAAACACTGGAACTCTATGTTAACGCGTAACAAAACAGAAAAAAAAAAAAAGGAAAAGAAAAAGCCGTGACTTTGAGAGAGAATAAAGGGAAGATTTGGTGGCCCTGGATGGTATAAAAAGAGTTGTTCGAGTCTTAGAGAAGTTTATCAAGAGTTTGGGGTCGAGCCAGAGCCAGGAGGAGCGAAGAAGAAGGAAAAACAGCAATGTTCACCTGCTGTTGCCATTAAAAAGCTTCAAGAACACGAAGAACAGACTCTCCGGGGCAGACTTATTTTCAGCAGCGTCAACAGCATCAGCGAAGTGTCGCAGTTAGCTGCAGTTATATTTTGTCGTTCTTCTCTGGACGCCTTCTGTGAGTCTCAGAAACAATGTTTTATAATTTTTAACTCTTTTAATCATACTTTGAGCATCAAATATATTTTGAGAATATGATTATTATGATTAGCTAAACCCTAACACTGGGATGATGGAAGAAGCCATATTTCACGCATATAATAATTTATTTAATTCTTTTATGACTTCTTGCACTTTTTATAAATAGTTTTATGATTTTTCTTAATTGATTGTCATTTCTTTTGATGGTTTATGCTTGGTCTTAGTACTTTTGATATGCCATGCTTTCGATTTACAGTTAATCTTCTAAAAATCTACCTTGGCAAGAATTAGAGTCCCTATTTTTATGTGAGCTATAATTGTTTTGGGAATAAATATATTGATTATGTGAATGATTATGGTGGAATCCTGAGTCCTAGTGTCTCTTGATTCTGTGAAAAACGTTTGTATATATTTTTATGTTTTTTAAATCTTTACAAGTCCGAGCAACGAACTCTTATTTACCGCATTAAAATTATTACTACAACAAAATGGCGCCGCCGACGCGGACTTGTATATAGATTTGTTTTTAGGTTTAATTTTTTTTTTATTATTATTTGTTCCTTTTTACGTTTCTTTTTGTGTCTTTGATTTACAGGTTCGAAGTGGAATACTAAGGACTTGGGAACAAAAAGCTTAAAGCTAAAAGAGAAGAAAAAAAAGACATAATTTTTTATTTTTTTTTAGGATTTAATTTTTATTATTATTTTTATTTTTGTATATAGCTTTTATTTATTTATTTTTAGAATTTGTAAATAGGCTTTATTTTTCATAAATTTGTAATTTCTGGACTTTTTATTTGGACTTTATTCTGAACTTTTGGACATTTTTTTTATTTTTTTTAACCCTACGGAAGGGTATTATAAAAAAAAATTATTATATAAACTGTGTGCAGGAAGGACGACGATTACGATATCGTCTCGGTCCCTCGGGTTCGTACATGACATAGGAGTCGTGGCCCGAGTCGACTTCAACGGTTCATCCCCCGTCTGGTATGGGAGGTAAGTCCATCGAAACACTCGCGAATCTCCTGTAAGCGAGTTACTGTATTCCTTAAGGTGATTCATTGATTGAGGACGAATTTGGACTGTTTTTAATTTCCTAGTAAAGGGCAAGGCCTGGCCAAATCAAGATAAGGACTCGGATTTAATCCCCGTATCCTTCTTGCCCGCCTTAGGAAAACGAAACCTAACGCGAACCCAAGATTAAAACTTGACTAGAACGAGACCGATAGGGTAACGCGCTTATTAGGAAAAATTTTCGAAGGATATTGGTTACTTTTTTAAGCACACCTCGAAGTTCATAATGGTTTCCGTGAGTTGAATGCGTGACTGCGCCGCCTTGTGATAGCGGTGAGGCCTTGGGTATCAAAGCTCCACTGAGCTTCCCTCGCCTCAATTCAACTTACTTTGACTCGGATTGATTCCAGAGGGGCTTGCTCAAACTGTAACGAATTCCCCTTCGAGAGATAGAAGCTAGTCTAGAAACAATCTAAGGGAGCCTTCATGCTTTTTGTTTGCTAGATAAAATAGGCTTGTCGTGGTCGAGTCAGCCTTCTTTGTGCTTGTTTAGAATTCCCTTGCAGTTAAAATGTCAAACTGGTATTATAATAGCCATCAGAATGAATATAGTTATCCAACTGAACAATATGGACATTATTATGACCATAGTGTAAATAGTGGTTGGGAACGCCAACCTTTTGAAGGTTATGGGTCATACCATGGTGAGCCCAATTACTATCCACACGTGCATCAGTCATATGAGCAAGAAGATTATAGTACTAGTTCTTCGTCTCTAGAGGATACAATCAAACTATTGAAAAGTAGTCCTTATTATGATCCTTCAGTTCCTATTCCTTCTCTAGAAGAGACTCTCAGGAATTTAGCTGAGTCATCACGTCAGTTAGCTGAATCGACGTATAAATTAGATGAGGTGAATAACGTAGTTATGGACGAAAGAACTGCAACAACAACTGAATCTGTAGAAGATATCCTCAATAGATTAACTCAAAACTTAGATCCTACACTAAGGGAACTTTCTTTGGAAGAGACCCTTGAGAGGATAGCTGAGTCGACACGTAGACTTGAGTTAGAGACGAACGAAAGTATTGCTCGAAATAACTTGAATTGCCAATATAGTGTATCCAATAATACCCTTGAGAATGAAGATACTTTTTCATATAATCAAGATAACGAGGTTATAATTGGTAACACTACTTATTTAGATAAGGTTCAATCATCTTCGTACTATTATGATGATGAGGATAGTAGTGATGAAGAATCTGAAATATGTAGGCATAGTGATCAGGAATCTAGTAATCCATTTGAGATGTATAGTGATTATATTATTTCTAGTTCAAATCCAAATAATTTTTATGATTATTCACCTATTCAAAAGGACGAGGATTTGATTAGGGATACCACCGTTTTAGACGATGTAGTTTTTCCTTTTGATTACGAAGCCGATAGTGGTTTAGAGGAACGGGTTCATTTCGAAAATACTGTGTTAGAGTCTAGAGACTTAGAAACAATAGTCTTGGAAGAAGAATATAGACCCGTAGAGATGAGTAAAGATGCACTACCTGATAATAACTTAGAAGAATCTCTTGAATATTTTATGGACTCTGAAGATACGGAAATTCAAGAAATAATTAGAGGTCTATCTAGAGACACTGAAAACTCTAAGTTTGGGGGTGATTATCACTTCCCTAGTGCCTTACCTTTAACTCTCAGAAAGTCCCCACACTTAGGACTTGATATCTGTGCCTCAACCATTTTACAGGATTACCTTCATACTCGTTTTCCCGAGCCTAATGATGTCCAGGAAGAAGTTCAGTCGTTAGAAACCCATCCTCTGGTTGATGTGGTTTTCCCAGGCTATGATCCCCAGATTGACTTTATTTTCCCACCAAATAGTTTTCTTCCAACTGTGGGAACGTTTAGATTTCAAATGTGTCACTTATTAAGTTCTAAGACTAAGCCTAAGTACTTTAGGAAATTAGAATCGACACATTTGCTTCAGAATGACCACTACTCTGACTGTGGTCAACTATGTAAGTCATACCTAATTGACTTAGAGGATCCTAAATTATTTAGGTTATTTTGTGATTCCAGGTTCTTATCTGAGTTTTTCCAGACTCTAGGACCTAATAATTTGGATCCTACCTATGAGGAAATGCATCCGAGGAAAATAGTCTATTTAGACCCCTTCATAGAACCTGAACCTGAACCTGAACCGCAATTAGCGATAGTTATCCAGAAACTAGGTAAGGGCATGCCAGTATTGTACATTTTCTTGGTTTACTGCAGTTTCCTTTTGTCAGCTCTTTTTGGTTTTAAAGACCCACAGTTATTCCGGCTACTGTTATACGGTTCGAGTTGACTAAACCTTTTCTATGTCTGGCTGAAGACTTTAAACTTAGCACTTCTTGGGAGGTAACCCAAACTCATGCAACCAGGTAATATCTTTCCTTAACTCTTTTGCTTCGAATGGTAATAGTTTCTCCTTGTTCATGTTTTTAATTTTATCTTTAGAACATTGAGGACAATGTTAGATTTAAGTTTGGGGGTATGGGAGAAACTTTTTAGTTGCAATAAATAAACTCCAGAGCTTAGAAATTATGCCTATTGAGGATTGCACTAACTAATCTAAGTGGATGGAAGCATTTTGATTGTAGGAGTTTGAGGAACCAATCTGATTAGATGGAAACATCTAAAGAGTCTATTCATAAAAGCACAGAGCTCAGGTGTTAGAAATAACATGATAGTTTCACCATATCTCGTTGAGTCCTTTTCACTTCTATTTTTATTTTATTTTGTTTTTAAACTATGTTTCTCTAAGTGATAGGTGGGGCCCACGATTCAAGTTGTTACCAATGCTAGGGTGAATTAGAGTGATTGAGATACCGTGAAAAAAAAAAGTTGAAAAAGAAAAAGAGATGAAAAAAAAAAGATGAAAAAAAAATGGTAGATACCAAAAAGTAGAAAAAAAAAAAAAGAAAGAAAGAAATTGAGACCAGATCATTTGACCAAAAGGAATAAATTCAATAAAGTCGACCACTGGTACCCTTGTATATGCCAGTTGTGTTGACCTAGAGTTAGGTTATCGACCACTGGTACCCTTGTATATGCCAGTGTGTTGATATTAGTCAGACTAGTATCTCAATCCATTAGGATAGGTTCATTTTGGCGGAGGCCTTCAGACAGATATGGGAAACGTCGTTCACTTAGTAAACATCAAAACCATCTATGTTTTCTATATCCATCTTCTTGATCTATCCATGTGATTAGTTTTGACTCAGAATATGATGTCCGTAGTGCAACTATCTGAGTAGAGCTCTGTCACTTTATATGAATTTTAGTATGCTTGAGTGCAAACTCGTGTACAACAATTGGAATTTCGCATCAGGGTACTTCTTCCTGTAGTCAATAAGTATGCCAACCAAGGAGATTCTTCAGTGCCTTCCAAGGTTCTGCGTAGATAGCTAAGGTCTGGAGTAAAGGTTTTGTGGGTACATCTCTAGTAAGCCCTCCGGAGACAACACTCCGCCACTAGGGACACCTAGGGGTTTAAAGGCTTATTGCATACGCTAAATGCAATCGACGATGCCTGCGACAGTGAGTTAGGATTTTATGTTCTATTTGATTTGCTCGGGACTAGCAAATAATAAGTTTGGGGGTATTTGATAGACGCATTTATGTGTCTAATATAGCCCAATTGTATATATTGTTAGTACCCATTTTTGTACTTATTATGGTATTTTATTTATTTGTAGGTGTTTTTGGAAAAATAAGCTTTTGGAGCAAAATTGGCTCGAAAAGTTGTTAAAGGCACCAGGGAGGACATTTGCTATCCGGACTCTCGCTTTGGATAAGGGGTAACCCATTTCTAGGCATATGCTAAAGGGACTCCCAGTCTGGTTAAGGGGACACCCTTCTTCACGTTCAAATAATCGATTTTGGCGGGAAACTGGTTCACGTCTGCATGAATTTCTCTGAATGATTTTGGACGTGATTTCCTCTTGGATTTTCATCGGACCAAGTTGGTTTGGGCTTGGTTTGATCGTGTAGGAGAAGTGGTGGGCTTGGTTGAGTTAAGAGAAAGAGATTTTATCTCAAGTTCACGAAACAGAGACGCAAAATACTCGGGATTCTTTTGTGGGTTTAGGAGATTACGTGATATCTGGGAAAGTCTATTAACGGATAGGATGATATGCTTCTATCTCTGGAAAGAGTTTTCAAACACTGGAACTCTATGTTAACGCGTAACAAAACAGAAAAAAAAAAAGGAAAAGAAAAAGAAAAAGCCGTGACTTTGAGAGAGAATAAAGGGAAGATTTGGTGGCCCTGGATGGTATAAAAAGAGTTTTTCAAGTCTTAGAGAAGTTTATCAAGAGTTTGGGGTCGAGCCAGAGCCAGGAGGAGCGAAGAAGAAGGAAAAACAGCGATGTTCACCTGCTGTTGCTGCTGCCATTAAAAAGCTTCAAGAACACGAAGAACAGACTCTCCAGGGCAGACTTATTTTCAGCAGCGTCAACAGCATCACCGAAGTGTCGCAGTTAGCTGCATTTATCTTTTGTCGTTCTTCTCTGGACGCCTTCTGTGAGTCTCAGAAACAATGTTTTATAATTTTTAACTCTTTTAATCATACTTTGAGCATCAAATATATTTTGAGAATATGATTATTATGATTATCTAAACCCCAACACTGGGATGATGGAAGAAGCCATATTTCACGCATATAATAATTTATTTAATTCTTTTATGACTTCTTGCACTTTTTATAAATAGTTTTATGATTTTTCTTAATTGATTGTCATTTATTTTGATGGTTTATGCTTGGTCTTAGTACTTTTGATATGCCATGCTTTCGATTTACAGTTAATCTTCTAAAAATCTACCTCGGCAAGAATTAGAGTCCCTATTTTTATGTGAGCTATAATTGTTTTGGGAATAAATATATTGATTATGTGAATGATTATGGTGGAATCCTGAGTCCTAGTGTCTCTTGATCCTGTGACAAACGTTTGTATATATTTTTATGTTTTTAAATCTTTACAAGTCCGAGCAACGAACTCTTATTTACCGCATTAAAATTATTACTACAACACACCTTAGAGACTTACCTATATGAGTATGGAAATCAGGCCGTTTCCTAAGAGAATAAGACCGTTCTATAAAGCAGACTCATGAATCAGGACATAGCCATTAACGTGCTAAGATACAGAACACATGGTTTTTATGAAATCAATATGTGTGGAGATTCCGGTTTTATCGTAAGGGGTACTTGGTTCAAGACTAGTTTCACCATAGAACCTCGATGAGGCTTTGAATTTCTTACACTAAGTGAAGGTTCAAATCCAAAAGATACCTATCATTTATGTATTGATTTCAACGATGATGCTTAGTCTCAATTAAGCTTGAACTACGTTGGCTTGATCCCACTCGGGTACGTAGGAAGTCACTTGAGTGATACAGCCACTCTGTTTTGTAAGTGTTTACTTTATTTTTAGTTTTTTGGTTTTTGAAAATAGGGGGAAATTATTGGATATTTTCAATAACATAGAAAATAAAATGGTTTTCGGTTTTGATTTGCCACTATGACGGGGAAGCGTTCTGTATTGAATAGACACAATGGATGTTAGTTGGAGATGAAAATACACCTCTAATAGGTGTGATGGTTCATAAAGGACACAACCATTCCCAATAAACACCTTATATGTCTTTTGGAAGTGAAGAGGCATCTCGAATAGGTATGAATATCCCTATAAGTAGTGAAGGCATTCTACCATTCTTCACTATCAATTCAACTTGTTTTATCTCTTTTTAAAGCATCATCAGAAACCTTTCTCGTGTGTTTTTGATTGGGTCAAGGGGTACAAACCTTGAATCCAATTTCTCTATTGTAGGGCTTTCATTGTATCCTGAAGGCATTATTTCGCATACCTGTTGTAATCGCTAATTGATATTGGGAGGGTATAAATAATTGTCTAAAAGAAATCTATTCGAGTCTTGAAAGTCAGGAGTACCACAATTTGTCTATGTTTTTTCATCCTCTATTTGAACCCATTTTCCAATATAGTGGAGCCAGCAGCGTCTGTCACATCATCATCATCAGTTTCGGAAAACCACTTGTGTTCGCAGGCGTCCTCTCAAAAGAACGTGGAGAATCCACATCAGAGGAAGCCCCGCGGATGATGACATGATTCACCACAGTAGCGGAACCAAAACCAACCAACTCAAGATAAGAAGAACTACTGAGCTCAGTAATCATAACGTCAACCTCAAAAATGTTTCCAGCGGATATAAATACTAAATCACGAGATCCAACTCAGCCAAGATCATCAAAAGATTCAGAAGTCCCTAAAGCACCAAAAAAATAAATATAATACTTAAGATTATCATTTCAGTTTATTGAAAATGAAGTAGGAAAAGAAGAAATACCAGTCCCTAAGCAGCCTTCAAATTGTTGCCGCATCGAGTAAATATTCCCCGAAGAGATGTTATTCTCTGCATCAACATCATAATCACCAACATCGACATCATAAAATAAAATTTCATCCAAGATGGGAATATCAGATGGAAAATGGGAGAATCCATCAACGAAAATAAAAGACGAAAACATACAAAGGAAAACGCATAAAATAAAACGATATCAGTAATAAAAGGCACGACCATTCAAAAATCCAAGTAAAACAACGCTTCCGAATGAAGATGAGCAAATGATTGAAGAAACTTAAATACTGTGAGAGATATCCACCCGTAATATGAGGCTCTCACTCTAAGTTCCCCTTGTGGGTAATGAAAAATAATACAAAATATAGGTACCATATTCAGTGGTGATCATGGTCCGGATTATGCCGATTTTTTCCTCATCCTCCTCGAATCCAATGCATGACGGATTTCAAATTCGCGATCCGCATCCAATCCAACATTCAACGGTGTGAACATAGATGTAACGAAGATGGCATCGTTTCCACAACCAATGTTCGCAATGCTGACTGAATATAATAACAATAGAAATAAGTATACATAAGACGATAATTAAGCTTTTCTGGGGAACTCTGAGCCTGCGGGATCGTCATTGTCTCAATTTTACTTTGCGTAATAGATAACATTTATGATGATTAAAACGATGCATAACAGAAATAAATCAAAGCCATAAGTGCAGACGATGATTTACGTGGTTCAGCACTAAGGCCTACGTCCACGGGGGGTTAGGTTTTTCACTATGGAGCAGATAAGATTACAAGTGATAGTCGAATGACTCTGAGTAGGCAACGATGGTAGGGAAATATAGATAAAACTCATACTTACTATTACAATCTCTCTCTTCCTAACAATAGTTCTCTCTCCTGAAAATTGGTCAACCTCCTCTCCTTTAGTCGAGTTGGGTATTTATAGACTTTTTGTGTGGGACCCTCTTCATTGATACTACTGAAGCCTATCGTCTTGGTTAATGTGCCGATACCGATGACTATCTTCGTGATTTCCCGATGCCTCTAACGCTAATGTGTTGTAACGATGGCGCGCCTCTCCTTCTTCCATAGGATGCTTGATACGTATCCTATGTTCGTAGCATTTAATGCGAGTGGTTGGGGTAGTCTGCACACTTTAGACAGCTCCTAATGCAGGTGTCATCTCGGCGTCAGCTGTGTCTCATCTTGCCCATCCAATTCGAATCTGTCTCGAGATCTGATAAAGTAATCTTCTGAGTTGCTACCGTGATTCTCATACATCTTCTCGTTGCGTACTCCTTAGCCTTGGAGCCATCAGATTCACTTTTGATCAGACACGTGGCTGATGATGCCGTGCAGACCTAGATGCTTCAACATGTCATCATTCTTTGATGCTCCCTTCATCTTGCGACGTCCACGTGTATGACTTTCGACACGTGGCTGTATATATGTGTATACAATTTGCCCATTTTCTTCTAAGTTTGATGGGAGTCAAAGTATGAAGAAAAAATCCTTTACTCACACATCTTTCATTCCTTGCAATAACTCTCCAAGATTTTAGGGCACGTTTCCCACTCTCAGTGATAACTTCTCCTTGGCTTTCAGGACGGTTTTCTTCCACTTTATTGCGGTTATAAATATGAGAGAGGGTGTGAGTGAAATAAGTTTTATTCTTCTCCTCATTCTCATTCTCATTCCTATTCTCCTCTGTTTCTGTTTCTGTCTTCTGAGAAGAATTTAATTTAACCTTGGATTTGTCTTTTTGTTCTTCAATTCTACTGATAATGTACCTACCACGTACTGATCATCCCCTGGAGGTACCGCTTTGTCATGTACCGGTATTGGAGGGGGTGCCCATATCATAGTCGAGTTGGTTATTAGTTTAGTTGTTAGTAGCACTTAGATTTTATCAATTGTAGGGGTGCCTAAATAGTTTCCATTCTCCTAACCTAGCTATATAAGGCTAGTGATTCTGTGCAAGAGAGATTATCCAAAATTATGAATTAATGAAATATAGTTTAGTCTAGATCTATTCTCCCTCTTATGCTGGTTCTATGAATCAGATTTCTTCTTTTTTAGGCTTTGACTCTTAAAATCAAAGAGGTTATTATCAAACCCTGGAACCGATCTTGTTATGTACATCTAGGTACATAACAATTGGTATCAGATTCGTTCGATCCATGGGGGATATTTGGTATCTAGTTAGGGAGAAATTTCAACTCTATAACCATTTACTTGATATGAAGAGAAGATATCAAGATATACTTAACGATGCACCTTCACCCAGTCGAAATTATCATCTTTCACAAACAGAATATCTCATCAACTTCACCAAGCATAGGTGGGAATCAATTTACATACCACCATTAGCAGACCAATTCGTTCATGGAGTTGCGAATACAAAAATGGTAGAAGTGAAGGAGCAATTTGATGATTTAGCGTCAACGATGCTTACCAAAGAAGTTTTTTATTCAACAGTGGAGTCATATTTTGGTAAGAAAAACTGCAATCGGGAAGATCCAGTAGGAGCTTCAAAGATTACTTCGACGTCATCGGATGAAGACGATCCTACTAAATCAATTGGAATTTGCGACCTAATTTCTACTTCTGTTGCTCAACCTTTTGATTCTGAAGACTTCGGCATTGTTATATCGGAAAAAGCAGATTCAATTCCTACTTCTGTTCAGCTAGATTCTTCTTCTCAAGTCCTCAATAGGGTTGAATCTCAGAAGGTTAACTCAAATTTCGCTGGCGCTGTTAAAGAAAAGGATGGTTCCTTCGATTGTGTGAATTTCCCAGTTATTGAAACTGCAAAAATAGATGTTAAGGAATTCACGTGGATAAATCAAATCAAGATTGGTGAAGTAAATTATCCTTTCCTAGATTTTCACTTCAACAAATTTGAGAAGAATCTCGAATACTTGAAGGAGTTATTGTGTATTTCCTACAACAAATCAAACTGCGAGGATTGTTGTTCTATTCACCTTAATGTCACTCGTTCGCTATTTGACCAAGGTAAGCCAATACTTAATTCATTCAATTCTTATGATAAATTGATTGTTCTATGGAATTCAAGTTTGGGGTACCAATTAGATTTCTGGTTTCTCCATGGGATTGTGCATTTGTGTATTACTGATGCTGCAATTCTAGATGATATAAATATGTTTGATAAAAGGTCTGAGAGTAGGAGTTTGAATGGTGTTGAAGCTGATGTTTTCTGGCAGCTCAAAATGGGTAAAGTATTTGATCGTGGCAAAGAGTCAGATATTATTAAAATGTCCTCTAACTCTGTTGGTGAATATGAATGTGATGTTGTTACATTTTGTTCTTGTGTGTTTGTTCATCTTGGGTCTTTATTATTGGAAAGTTATGATGAGAATTCGGTTTGTGAGTTGTTTCCAAGTCACATGTATCCATCTGAATTTCAGTTCCTGAATTTGTTGGTTCTTAGAATTGCCTATGTTGTTAAATCTGGTAGTGAGTGGAATTTGGGTGCTGAATTTTCAGAGAACAATAAACGTTCGTTGCACTTATTGGCTAGAGTGGTAAGGTTTAACAACGTACATAGAGGGTATGTTCACGTACTTGGCATGAAGAGAAGAGAAAAAAATTTCTTACTTCTCACATGTAAGTTGCTTGAGGTGATTCAAATGGGGGTATATGCATGTCAGAATTCTCCTTCAGGTTGCAGCTATATGATCAAAATGGCAATGCTCAGAAGCATGCCTGACAGTGATCATGGTGGTGTTTGTTTCTATCTCTATTTTGTTATTGCAAGAAAATATCCTCTAACCTCGCAGCTGGGAAATGGTTCACGAAATTCGCTAAAGATCTATGTTATTGCAAGAAAATATGCTGGTGAATCGCAGATTCTCTCAAAAAGGCTTAACGGTTAGCTTGTGTTTCTTTCTTTTCGTGCCAGCAAACTGTGTTATGTGTCTTTCCAGCGGGGAATGGAATTATGCTTGCCTCATCTAGGTTTGTGGTGTATAGCAAGTGGTGATGCTTTCACTGGGATTTTTCCTTGGCTACCAAAAGGACACCACTCTACAGTTTATTGTAGTAACGAATATTGTTCTGGCAGGGAAGAGTTTCTTGTAGAGGGGGTGAAAATCAAAGATCTGCTTGTCATGGTTAATGGTGGTGTACGTTTTTATGGATACTTGAGGTGGAAATTCAGATTATTTCCACCTGGTATATGGAGTTTGAGAAGTGTTGCAATGAAAGTTAAATTCTCAGTTTTCAACTTGAATGCAAACTGGACTGCTCATTCTAAGAGCTTTTGGGTTGTTTATGTTTACATAGAAGTTTTATGGAGCAGTGACGAAGATTATATTCGTGAACATGGCTTCCCTAATGCTTCTGAATGGTTGAGGGTAGTGCAGGTACACATAGAAATGAGAATTCTGCCATGACTGGTTTTTTGTGCTGCAATCGACTTTTGTCGCGAGTGTGTCCACCACCAATGGGTTGTACCCAGTTGGAGTTTTTAAGAGGGGTAAGGAAATTTGAAGCAAATGGTGGTCCTAATCTCCATTATGTACTGATGAGCATCCCCAGTCAGGTTGGAGCTATTAACGAGTCTGAATCAACATTTCACCTCACTGGAGTTGTGCCTTTCATGTTTCTCAACGTATTCCACTTTGTGCTGAGGCTCCAAACTGAAGTTTTATAAGTGCGCATGTATGTATTGATCAGTACTGCAGTTGCGGTGCAGCTACATGAAACTTGCTGCTGTAATATTGACGCGATAAGTAGGAGGATGTGTGGAATGCTTAGCAATTCTGGTGTTGTAGTTATTGCTGAACACAACGGACGCAGTGCCCATATCATGGTCTTCAGCACTATTGCTAAGAGTGCATACCATGCAGCAATTGTGCAGGTAATAAAGTCATTTGTGTTTTGGTAAATGGCACAAGAGTATTCATTGGTGACAGTTAGTTGTGGTCTTCAAGGGCCGATAAGCATATTCATTGGTGACAGTTGTTGGGCCTGGGCTTGGAGTGTGTAAGTGTCTCACCAGGTTATTCATTAGCATTATGACTATTGGGCTTTTCATATGTTTAGAAAGGGCTACCAGCCTACCACGACTATGTCATGTACCAGTATTGGAGGGAGTGCTCGTCTACAGACCACAATCCTTGCTCCTTCTGCATTGCTCCTGCAGTTGTCACAAGCGAATACCTACCTCTCAAAGTTACTTTTCACGACTCTCATCCTTGAGGACAAGGATGCTTTCAAGGGGAGTGGAATGTCATGTACCGGTATTGGAGGGGGGGCCCATATCATAGTAGAGTTGGTTATTAGTTTAGTTGTTAGTAGCACTTAGATTTTATCAATTGTAGGGGTGCCTAAATAGTTTCCATTCTCCTAACCTAGCTATATAAGGCTAGTGATTCTGTGAAAGAGAGATTATCCAAAATTATGAATTAATGAAATATAATTTAGTTTAGATCTCTTCTCCCTGTTAGGATGGTTCTATGAATCAGATTTCTTCTTTTTTAGGCTTTGATTCTTAAAATCAAAGAGGTTATTATCAAAACCTGGAACCGATCTTGTTATGTACATCTAGGTACATAACACGCTTTTGTTTGAATATATTTTATCGGTGATTTCCTCCTGTTAATCTCTTGGTTCCACCATTGTTACAGGTATGTTGTTCTTCACCATTATGTCCATGATTTTGATCAACTTTGCTTCTATTATTGTTGTTTCCAGATTTTGTGATGAAAAACATAATATACGAAAGTACATATACTTGCCCATGTTCTTTATGACAAAATCTGGGACCGCTTTACGGCGTTATTTTTCTGATTTCTTGGTGATATCATGGTGTTCTTGAGGTGAAGTAATGATTGCAGACCTAACCTTGACCTTCGTTTATTTCTGATGCCCCTTTTAGGTCGTAATGGCAGGTAACGATCGAAAACATAGTCCTTATAGGTCTCTGCCACCGATTCCTTATAGATCTCCATCAACTAGAAGTCCCGACATATCTCCGCCGAAAGGAGCGCCACCAAGATATTCTCAATCGGATCTTCGTCCTCGTAGAACCTTCTCATCATCTGATCTGAAGGCTGCTTCTCAAAAGTGGAGGGATCAAGTAAGAAGTTCTCGTTATGCAGTTGATCGTCCGGCAGGCAGGCCTTCTTCACAACGTTCGGAGCCGCTGGAGGTTCAACCTATCCGCTCTATTGTTCCTCCTAACCCTTCGTCTTCTCAGAAATCTAAGGCTTAGCTAAAAGTCGCTTCGTCGAAGAATTCTTTGCCAAAGGATCTAGACTTGTCGAGGAATCCGCCGGTAAAAATGAAGGCTTTGGATATGAGTCCCCCGCCGAAGGATTCATCGGGTAAGGCAACGTCTTCTGAGGTTGCCCCTTCGGTACAAGTTGTTCCGGCTCCGAAGAAGAAAAAGCGGGCTCATGTCTCCTTCAGACATATTGATCTTGAAGAGTTTAAAGTGAGGCATGGTACTGAGCATTTTGAGGTTCGTTTTTACAACCAAGGTGATGATCTTACTTATGACATGATAAAAAGTTATAAGTACGATTCCCAGCATCTTTTGACGACCGTAGGAGCCTTCGAAGCGGGTTTGATGCTTCCCTTGTATAAGTGGGGAGATTCATTCTATTATGACGTGGTGGACCATCGTGAGGGCTCTACTTCTCATACCCACTGCCGCTCGGTGGTTCAATTAAGTGAGAACTACCTGCGAACCCTTCGTGAATGTTATCTTCGGAGCAAGGGTGAGACCACGATGAAGTGTTATACACCCGATCCCGAGGAGAAGAGTTGGTATACCCCTGAAAACTTTAACGCTTCTTTTGGAGATTATGTTAACAATAGGAACCGGAAACGGTGGAGTGTTGGTGTTCGTACGATGATGACTCCTCATGGTGAGGTTCTTCTTCTGAGTGAAGTAAGTGACTCGAAGTTACGGTTTGTTCTTGGTACTGAGAAGACTAATAAGCCAGAGCTATATTCCCTCAAAGAGCGTCTTCGTCGCGATCATGATTATGAGTGGCATGCTACGCCACTTGAATTTATTGTCCCTTGGGCCCATGGTTGGATCCCTGGTGAGCATGGATGGAGGCCTACTGCTCAAACCAAACCTCGTGACGGTGCCCCATCCCGCTATGGTGATTTTTGCCCCTGGGTTTTGAATTTTTCGGTATGAACTTTGATTATAGTATTATACCATTGATGCTGAGGATGCTGGTGACGAAGAAAGTTCTGAGGCTGCCTTCCTTCGAAGGGTACCACTACTGTCAAGGTATGATTTAACATAATGTGTTGTATGTATGTTGCCCCTCGAATCAGAGATTGACATGTACTTCCTGTAAGCTTTGAGGAAGAAGAAGATTGGCCCCGTTGAGTCTTCTACCGTCGAGGTTGAAGAAATGGGTATCCCTGAAGTTACCAGCCCAGTTGGTGAAGAAGAGGAAGAATTTGACAACGAAGAGGATGAGGAGACCGACGATGAAGAGCGTACCGAAACTTCTCTTGTCAATGAAGAAACCGAAAAAGAGATTGTATCTAGGGGGCAGGGTAATGATCAACCGGCCGATCTTGAGGAAACCCCTTATCCTCGTCAAGAAGACAAAAACGTTGATCCTCAAACGTTGATTCCTGAGACGATGAATGTTTCAGAGACGAATCAAGAGTTCTCTTTCGGTAAGATCTATTCTTCTGGTGGTCATCCCGACTTGGGGCTCATGATGAGGATCGCTTCTGAGTTTTCGCTGTTGTCTCCTAATGACAACTGGGAGGTGGAGGCCGACAACGATGGTAAGAAAGAGGACGAAGAGGATAGTTCTGATGGCGAAGACGCTGACCTCTGTGCTGCCAAGGAATCGAAGGGGAAGGAAATCGCTGCTAATAAGGAGACCGCTGCTGGTACCTCCTCTGAGGGTTTTGTGAATGCAGTGGTGACTCCTCCCGGTCTCAAGGGATTAGAAAATTTCTAATCAAAGAGTTGGGAACGACGAGAAAACGGTTCAACGTCTCTCAAATTATCATCTAAATTGTGGGAATCTAACAAGAAAGAAAAGGTTAGTACTATCCCATAAGTTTATATATCACATATATACATATATATTTTTAGTCATGCATGTGTGATTTTTGAGATCACAGTTACCCTTTCCTTGTCGTGGGGTATTGAGAAGAGTAAAGTCGCTAGACATTCTTCTTTAGGTTTACAGAGTTTTTGATTTCTTCATTGAGAATCTCAGAACAACAAACTGAGATATTTAAAAAACTTTTAGGTGTTACTTGTTTGGCCGGTACAACAACGTACACTTAACTTCCAACTTCCAGTAACCCTCACACGCTCAGGATACACACGCGCTCACACACTCAATTCACACACTTACACAAATGCTTACACACTCTAATTACAAGATTAAGCTAATATTCTAACACCCCCCGCAAGATCAGGGTCTAGAGAAGTCAAGGACACTGAGCTTGAGCCGCAATGTAGAGAAGCGAGTTGTGGATAGAGCCTTAGTGAAGATATCAGCAGTTTGATCTTGAGTTGAGAGAAATCTGACATCCAAGGCCTTAGCAGCAACAAGCTCACGCACATAATGAAATGCAATTTCAATGTGTTTCATTATATTGTGAAAGATAAGGTTGTCAGTTAGGTAAGTGGCACCCATGTTGTCACACCACATGACTGGAACTCTTGGTATGGAGAAGTGCAACTCAGTAAGAAGTGATTCAACCCATACAACCTCAGATGTTGCATCGTCTAAGGCACGATACTCAGTCTCTATGCTGAACCTAGAGACAGTCTTTTGCTTTCTAGATCACCAAGAAATCAAATTAGGACCAAGAAAAAGTGCCATACCTCCTGTAGATCTCCTATCAGACATATCTCCAGCCCAGTCAGCATCAGAATAAGCCTGTAATTGTAATGCTGAAGCTCTTTTAAATTGCAGACCAAAGGAAACAGTGTCATTTAGATACCTTAAAATTCTCTTGACAGCTGACCAATGGTCATTAGTAGGATTCTGCATATGCTGACATGCTCTATTTACTGCAAATGCAATATCAGGCCTAGTGACTGTGGAATATTGCAATACACCCACTGTACTTCTATAACGAACTGAATCTTCAAAGATTGTAGTATCACCATCAGTTTTAGAAGGTAATATGGGAGTGGATGTTGGTTTTACAACATTCATTTAGTTTTGATAAGTAAGTTTATAATATACGGCTCTTGAGAAAGTAATATACTTGCTGAGTTGTGAATGACCTTAATCCCCAAGAAAAAATGAAGCAACCCCAAATCTTTGATTACAAATTCTTGACTCAGTGCAGTAATGAGAGTATCAATATGTTTGGATGAGCTTCCAGTAACCAAAATATCATCAACATATATAAGTATGTAAAGTGCTGAATTGTTGGTTACTCTGTAGAAGAGAGATGTATCAGTCTTGGAGGGTAGAAATCCATGAGCACATAAGAACTTACTCAACCTCTCAAACCAATCTCTAGGAGCCTGTTTTAAACCATACAATGATCTCTGAAGCTTACACACATGATTAGGAAATTTTTTATCTTTATATCCAGGTGGTTGAACCATAAATACTTCCTCAGTTAGATGGCCATGTAAAAAGGCATTTTTGACATCCAACTGTCTTACCTGCCAATTCTTGTAGAGAGAAATAGAAAGAATTATCCTGACAGTAGTAGGCTTAACTACAGAACTGAATGTATCTTGATAGTCAATGCCTTCCACTTGATTGTAACCTTTAGCCACCAATCTGGACTTGTATCTCTCTATAGATCCATTTGTTCTTCTTTTGATCCTAAAAATCCATTTGCGACCTATAACATTATAGCCATCTGAAGCTTGAACTAACTTCCAAGTACCATTTTGAAGTAATGCTGTAATTTCTTCATCCATTGCAGCTCTCCATTTTGGGTCCTTACAAGCTCCAATATAGCAAATAGGTACAGTAATATCCTCACACACACTTTGAACCTCAGATGCAAACACTCTTGGTTTTGCTTTAGAAATACCCATTTTGCCTCTTGTCTGCATTGGATGAGCTTTAGTAATAGATGAGAAGCTGCAGTAGATGTTGTAGGAGGAGTTGGCAGAGGTACAGGGTCATTTGGTGCAGATGTAGTGGTAGAGGAGGAATCATCAACTTCATTTGAAATAGCTGCTGGTGGAGTTGAAGTAGCAGATATAGGTGTTACAGATGGTGTGACAGATACAACTGTAGAAGTACCAGAAGAAGAAAACAGTGTAGCACAAGGGAATTTATTGTCATCAAACTTGACATCCCTGGAAATGATAATCTTGTTGGTACTAGGATTGAAACACCTGTAACCTTTATGCATAAGGCTGTACCAAGGAATATGCATTGAACAGATCTTGGTTCTAATTTGTGATGGTTGAACTTTCTTAAGTATGGATAGCAAGCATAACCAAATGTGTGTAAGAATAAATAATCAGGTTTGACATGAAATAAACACTCCAAAGGTGATAACTGGTCCAAATTTGGTGTGGATAATCTGTTATACGGTAATTGGCAGTTTCAAATACATAGGACCAAAATGATATAGGTAATGAAGCATGATGTAAAAGAGCCAAACCAGTTTCCACAATATGTCTATGTTTTCTTTCTGCTGTACCATTTTGTGCATGAGCATGAGGACAAGAAACCATGTGTCCTATGCCACAAGAATTCAGATAAGTAGATACATTCCTGTATTCACCACCCCAATCAGATTGAACAAACTTGATTTTTCTATTAAGTTAATTTTCAACAAGATTCTTAAATTTGACAAAAGTTTCAAGAACTTCAGATTTATAAGCAATTGGATACAACCAGGTGAACCTACTGAATGAGTCTATAAAAGAAACATAGTATTTATAACCATTAATGGAGCACAGTGGTGATACCCATACATCTGAAAAGACTACATCTAGAGGACCATAGACATTATTAGAGCTTGTACCAGTAGGATAAGGTAGTGCATGAATTTTAGCTGTCTGACAAGAGGAGAAAATTGTTGAGGATAAATGATTGTCAATCACTTCATGAACTGATGAGAGAATATGCTTGAGTGTTTGATATGCTGGATGGCCAAGTTTGTTATGCCATTTTTCTGAGGAAGAGAGACCAGAGGAGAGAGCTTGCTTAAGTTGAGTAGTAGTGAACTCCATGTGATATAAACCATATCTAGCATGACCATGAAGTAAAACTTTGTGTGTAACCAGATCCTTGATAAGAAATTTGTCAGAATAGAATTCAAAATAACAATTATTCTCCTTAGTAAATTGAAGAACTGATATTAAATTCTTGGTTATAGATGGGACATGAAAAACATTTGAAATGGTAAATTTAACAGAATCATTATGTAACATGGAGGATCAAGTATGAGTAATATGCAAACCTGATCCATTTCCAACTCTGACTTGATCAGTGCCTTGATATTCATAGTGTAAATTTAGATTTGACAGATCAGAAGTGATGTGGTGAGTAGCCCCTGAATCTGGTATCCAACCAGAAGAAGAAGAGGATGCATAATCATCATCATAAGCAGCATAGGCTTCTGGCCCAGGACACCAATAATCATCACCATAATTGTCATTGGAAGTATATTAAGCTTGCATTGAATAGTCACTTGGTGCATATCTGTATCTGCATTCTGGAGCTAAGTGACCAACCTTCTTACAGAGCTGGCATTTGACATATTAAGTGTACCTTGGAGGATAAAAGTTGGAGTTGTCCTGTCTGCCACCTCGATTTCCAATTCTTCCACCTCTAAAACCTCCTCTGAAGTTACCACCATTTCTGTTTCCTCTAAAACCAGAATTATTACCTCTTCTAAAGTTACCACGAGGTGATAATCTTATTTATGACATGATGAGCTGGCATTTGACATGTACTTCCTGTAGGCTTCGAGGAAGAAGAAGATTGGCCCCGTTGAGTCTTCTACCGTCGAGGTTGAAGAAATGGGTATCCCTGAAGTTACCAGCCCAGTTGGTGAAGAAGAGGAAGAATTTGACAACGAAGAGGATGAGGAGACCGACGATGAAGAGCGTACCGAAACTTCTCCTGTCAATGAAGAAACCGAAAAAGTGATTGTACCTAAGGGGCAGGGTGATGATCAACCGGCCGATCTTGAGGAAACCCCTTATCCTCGTCAAGAAGACAAAAACGTTGATCCTTAAACGTTGATTCCTGAGCCGATGAATGTTTCAGAGACAAATCAAGAGTTCTCTTTCGGTAAGATCTATTCTTCTGGTGGTCAGCCCGACTTGGGGCTAATGATGGGGATCGCTTCTGAGTTTTCGCTGTTGTCTCCTAATGACAACTGGGAGGTGGAGGCCTGATAACTGCATATTTTACATATATTTAGTGTTAATTCCATGCTAGTAATTGTTTATATTCTTGCAAATTATTGTACATTACACTTGTTTTCTCTTATTTTATGTTTTATTAGGTGAATCATCCAAAAGAAGTGAATTGACACTTAATTATGCAATAAAAGAAGATAGCTACAAATGGAGAATGTACAAAGACCAATGGAACTTGTTCAAGTACAAGTTTTTACTTTTCATCTTGAAGAGGACGAAAATATAAAGCCAAGGGCGAAAGAATGAAGTAATTCCGAGTTCGCATGAAGAAGTTATGAGCAAAACAAAAACTCAGAAGACAAAAGGGAAAAATGGTCAATTTCTGGGCAACTACTATTGACACCTCATCAAGTGTTAAGGGGCAGTCAGCTCTCAAAGGAACTGCTAAACACAGTCACGTATTTTACAAGGGGTAATCTTATTCAAAACTGAAAATCCCGCGTGCAGTTTCTTCTGCATGGATATCTGTTCCAGCGTTGCTCAAGCGGCTATGATTAACAGCTGAAAGAGATGGGTTCGGTGCCATTAGTGGTAACGATGATGAACTTTTGTTGTTGATGACAGTATGATGGAGTTCGCGTCTGTATTATAAGGAAGCTGGTATGACAGTACGAACGAGATGGTGACTGGGAAGATTTAATGAGGAAGAGAAGAAGTCAGGGACGGTATGGAGCAGATGGGTTTGCTGCCATCGGAGCTGTAGCTAGGTTTGTTTGAGTTAAACAGGGGATAGACAGAAGCACTCGAGCTTAGTGATGAAGCTCAAAAGCAGTCGTTAATGATGATAGAAGCAGTCAATGGGAGCTAGTGAGATGACGGAGATGATTGGTGGATGAAATGATGGTTGCGATTATCAGTGACAATGATTGATTGATGATGTTTGTTAACTGATCGTGATGATGCTGGAGTGACGAGGAAGACGTGCCGAGTTCGAGATTAGATTGAGCCGGTATTGGGCTCGATATCAGGTGAAGTAAGATGGCTTCTTCCATCGGTTTTGATCGTTTATTTCCTGGTAAGCTAAGGTCCCGATGGATTGGACCTTTTATTGTTAGTAATGTTTTTCCTCATGGTGCAGTTGAGATTACTAGTAGTAAAACCGGGATAACATCCAAGGTCAACAGCCATAGATTGAAGCCATATTAAGAAAACTTCTCTACTGAGAAGGTGGACGCAATTAGACTTCAAGATTTACTCCCTCTGGAGGAGTAGTAAGGAGACTGCCCAGTCGGGCTGACGACTTTAAACCAAGCGCTAATGGGAGGCAACCCATAATTTTTGTATCTTAAACCCTTTTATTTTATGTTTTTATTATTTTCATATCATATTTTCATCCTCATGTTTAATTTCATTGAATCCGGAATCTATCTTAGAAGAGAATTATGACGAATACCTTTTCGTCAGAAATATTCAGACTGCGCGTAGTTCAGTCCAGAGACCATAACTGTCAGACTGTTTATCGAAAAACTGTGCCCTTTTGACACTTTGTAGAAAACACTTAGATGAACAACTTTTGTGAAACGGAGTTTTTCCAAATTCCTCACCAATTTGCACAGCTTTTGCGTTTTATCTGCTACAGAATTTTCTGTTTTACACATTGAGGAAAATGTGAAGTTTAAGTGTGGGGGAGTAGTTTGCATATAGATTTTTCATTTTTTTTTGCATAAAACCTTCAATGTGTAGAGATTTTAGAGTCACTAGCATACTTCTAGGTATGTTTACATAGAGAATTCTGACCGACATAACTGAATTTGGAAGTGTGAGGGAACTACGTTCGGATTTCTTACGAATTGGAGTGTTAAATAATGGATTTAATCATGCCGGTGATGCAAATGAGGTGCGGGGAGAAATGCATTTTTAGAATCGTTGATCAATAATTAGTGGAGACTACCCATTTTCATATCAACCGAGGCACCATACCAGATTTCTTTTTTACAAATGACTAAAGAGCTTTCTTCTGAGTGTGTGTCACCGCACGTTAATTCCGGGTAGAATGGTGAGCTACCCAACCTCCCACCAATAGAAGCACTACTTTTGATCTCTTGAGTGCTAATTTTGTCAATCATAAGGGTGACGTTTATAGATGAAAACCACCTTATTGTAGTTTGATTCGCATCTAGCACCATTCTCTCTCGCCAACGACAGCTCCATAGAAACACACCATCATCATCAACAAGTGGAGCGACATCAGAATCTACAAGGGAAGTTGAAGACGTTTGAGGTTTACAAGCAACAATTCAAGGAGGAGCAAAAAATTCATATCCAAGTAAAAACAACATATAATGAGCGGATTTTTATATACATGTTGAAGACTTATTACAAGAGCAAAGAAAATCAAAAGATGAGAATTATTGAAGTTTATGATACAAAGACATTACAAGTTGTGAATATCAAAGTGGTAGCATACTTCTCAAATGTCCATGTTAATTGTATTTCATATTTATTGTTTTAGTTGCAATCTCTTTTCAAAAAAAAAAAAAAAAAAAAAAAAAAAAAAGAATTGCATTTAGGTTGTTATTTCATCAATAAGGCCATGTGGAAGAAAAACATATAAAGAAGTTTCAAACAACAAGAAAATTGAGGAAAAGAGTTACAAATTGTCAAAGTTCTGCGAAGTTCAAGAGTTTATCATCAACAGTTGAAGCCGAAGACGAAGACCGAGAAGATGAAGAAGACGAGCTGAAGACTACGTTTCTATTGGATGCTGTGAGAGTGGTGCTTTCGTCACTGCCGATCGGATGTGAAGGTGGTAAGTACTCCCATCCTTTCTATAGTGGTTGATTTCCTTTCTTAGAGATCATCAGAAAATATTTTTATTTCCCTCGATCTTGTGGGGTCTCCAGAAATAATTCGGAAGGTTTCCTTCCCACCATTCAACGTGTGTAGGATTCTATCTTCATTCTTACCTGCACACAAGTGAGACCCATAAAAAATCTATCTTATTGAGTGCAATTATCAGAAAATCCTTTTATGTGAGGCAGAAGTCGAGGCGAAATGCTTATTGATCGCTCTCAAACACGCGTTCTCTCATTATGGTGTGGTTATTTCTCACTCAAGATTTAAGAATGAATATGTTCTTTGATGTTTCTAACTTGTTATTACTAGCATGCAGAAACTCTATGTCCTCATAGCTCTTTGGATGCTTGGGAAGATGGAACGCTTTGAAGTTGGAGTAGGTTTTGTGGGTATACCTCTCGTAAGCCCTCACAAGACTATAACTCGTCCACTAGGGACACCTAGGGGTTTAAAGGCTTGTTGCAAATGCTAAGTGTAACCGTATCCTCGGCGAAATGGAGTTGTTGTGTTTTGTTTTAAGTTAGGTAGTTTGCTCGAGGACTAGCAAAAGCCAAGTGTGGGGGAATTTGATAAGTGCATATTTTACATATATTTAGTGTTAATTCCATGCTATTAATTGTTTATATTCTTGCAAATTATTGTACATTAAGCTTGTTTTCTAATATTTTATGTTTTATTAGGTGAATCATCCAAAAGAAGTGAATTGACACTTAATTATGCAATAAAAGAAGCTAGCTACAAATGGAGAATGGCCAAAGACCAATGGAACTTGTTCAATTACAAGTTTTTACTTTTCATCTTGAAGAGGACGAAAATATAAAGCCAAGGGAGAAAGGATGAAGTAATTCCGAGTTCGCATGAAGAAGTTATGAGCAAAACAAGAACTCAGAAGACAAAAGATAAAAATGGTCAATTTCTGGACAAATACTATTGACACCTCATCAAGTGTTAAGGGGCAGTCAGCTCTCAAAGGAACTGCTAAACACAGTCACGTATTTTACAAGGGGTAATCTTATTCAAAACTGAAAATCCCGCGTGCAGTTTCTTCTGCATGGATATCTGTTGCAGCGTTGCTCGAGCGGCTATGATTAACAGCTGAAAGAGATGGGTTCGGTGCCATTAGTGGTAACGATGATGAACTGTTGTTGTTGATGGTAGTATGATGGAGTTCGCGTCTGTATTATAAGGAAGCTGGTATGACAGTACGAACGAGATGGTGACTGGGAAGATTTAATGAGGAAGAGAAGAAGTCAGGGACGGTATGGAGCAGATGGGTTTGCTGCCATCGGAGCTGTAGCTAGGTTTGTTTGAGTTAAACAGGGGATAGACAGAAGCACTCGAGCTTAGTGATGAAGCTCAAAAGCAGTCGTTAATGATGATAGAAGCAGTCAATGGGAGCTAGTGAGATGACGGAGATGATTGGTGGATGAAAT
>NC_039364.1:87071967-87072320 GCF_003573695.1 Papaver somniferum
CTTTGAAGTTGGAGTAGGTTTTGTGGGTATACCTCTCGTAAGCCCTCACAAGACTATAACTCGTCCACTAGGGACACCTAGGGGTTTAAAGGCTTGTTGCAAATGCTAAGTGTAACCGTATCCTCGGCGAAATGGAGTTGTTGTGTTTTGTTTTAAGTTAGGTAGTTTGCTCGAGGACTAGCAAAAGCCAAGTGTGGGGGAATTTGATAAGTGCATATTTTACATATATTTAGTGTTAATTCCATGCTATTAATTGTTTATATTCTTGCAAATTATTGTACATTAAGCTTGTTTTCTAATATTTTATGTTTTATTAGGTGAATCATCCAAAAGAAGTGAATTGACACTTAATT
>NC_039364.1:91045278-91097735 GCF_003573695.1 Papaver somniferum
CCCAGAAAATAAAACAAGTTGTTTACTTTGATCATCTAATTCATCTCCTGGATAAACCATATATTCCCCTGTCAGTTTTGCTTTGAGGATTAATCGGATCGACCGTAAGTAATTCTTGTCAGTACTACTTTGTTAACTGAGATTGTAACTCTAATGGTCATAGTAGGGTAAATATCGTCTTCACATGCAACTGTAAGTAGGTAGATAACCTCTGATTATTTTTATGATTCATATATGATAACTGAACTCACATTGTGATTTGTGATTACTCTTTGTGACAAGTTTTATTATTTCGTAGTTTTATTCGGACCACAATAACATTTTCACAAGATGTTGACAAGTTTTTTCTCCGTCCAGGTATCTGAGAATTCATAATGGATCCTAGAGTGGGTCCTAGAGTAATGGATAAATCTTGGATGTATACCGATAGAACCAAACCGCATTATCAAGACGGAGTCGATGCATTTATAAAGTTTGTTATGCATACATACCAACAGGATATTGCGACTGGGAAACGAAAACCATACAACAAGGGCAAAGTTAAGTTTCTATGTCCATGTGTGAAATGTCCCAACGTCTACGTGCACAAGGCAAGTGAAGTTAAGTATCACTTATATACTTCTGGATTCATTCAAAATTATACCATATGGACTAAGCACGGAGAAGGAGACGAGTCATCCTGGTGGACACTTCTGGATGGTAATGGCAGCGACGGTCCGCACTCTGATGAACCAGCACATGTTGTAGAGACTATAGAAATGGTTAATGCTTTATTAGGAGAAAAAATTTCAAAGAAATTTGAGAAGATGCAACGGATACTCAATGATGTTGGGAAACCCCTATACGAAGGATGTAAGGATTTTACAAAGGTATCTGCAATGTGTGAACTGTTTAACTTGAAGAGAAAGCACGGAGCTTCCGACAAGTTCTTTAATGAACTTCTACCACTGTTACAATCCATGCTCCCTCCAGGAAATGAGATGATGAAAAGTACATATGAAGCTAAGAAGGTGATGAGAGATTTGGGTTTAGGTTACGAAAAGATACATGTATGCATCAATGAATGCATTCTCTATAGGAAGAAATACAAGGATGACATCAAGTGTCCCACCTGTGGGGAATCAAGATGGAAAGTTGACGACACCACCAAAGAGGTGCATGAAAAAATTCCGGAAAACATCTTGTGGTACTTTCCAATTATCCCAAGACTGAAACGACTGTTCAATCAAAGAGAATTGTCGAATATTTATTGTGGCACGACACCAGAAAGAAAGAAGAGGGTGTTTTATGGCATCCAGTGGACTCACCAGCATGTAAAAATATAGATGAAAGATATCCCGTAATTCGTGATGATCCTCAAAATCTGCGGCTAGGCATTTCGGCTGACGGGGTTGACGTAAATAAATGCATGCAAAAACAGCACAGTGTGTGTCCAATTCTGACAGTGATTTACAACCTTCCGCCAGAGTTGTGTATGAAGAGAAAGTTCACCATGCTGTCATTAATTATCGATGGGGGGCCTTGTAAGGACATTGATGTTATGTTACAACCGTTTGTCGAGGATCTCAAGGAATTGTTTGAGGGAGTCCAATGTTTTGATGCGCTGAAACATGAGATGTTTACTCTACGTGCGGTTGTTTTATGGACAATAAATGATTACCCTACTCTCGGTACACTGTGTGGTTGCCCCTACCAGGGACGAGATGCCTGTAAGGTGTGTGGGAGAAATACTTACTATGTCAGGCTAAAACATTGTAGAAAAGAGGTTTATACCAGGCATAGAAGATACCTACCATACGATCATCCATTCAGACGTCAGAAGAGGTTCAACGGAAAAGAAGAAACTGAAAAGTCTCCGGAACTTATGACCCCGTCACAAATATACAATGAGGTAAAGATTATAAAGAATAAATGGGGAAAGGGACGGAAGAACATTGTGGTGGAATTCGTGCAGGATAACCCTGGAAGAGGTGGAAAGATGAACAGAATCGAAAAGACCATCGACCCAAAAAAGGGGGAAGGGGAAGGAGAAGGAGACCGAAAGGCGCTACTGGAAAAAGTTCAATATATGGTTCCGGCTCCTCCCTACTGGCGGTATCATGTTGTCCACCATTGCATAGATTTCATGCACGTCGAAAAGAATGTATGCGAGAGTATCGTTGGAACATTGTTGAACAATGAATTTAAGTCGAAAGACCACCTTGCTGCTCGAATGGACCTGAAGGAGATGGGTTTTAGAGACGAGTTGCAACCTCGGGAAAATGGCAAAGGGGGATATATACTAAAGGAAACATGTCACTCATTAATCCAGGAGGAAAAGGACAAGTTGTGTGCAACATTATCCAAGATAAAGGTTCTACAAGGGTATTGTTCAAACTTTTCAACACTAGTGAATCGAAAAGATCGAAAGCTTATCGGACTAAAATCGCATGATTATCACATACTAATGCAACATTTTTTGCCCATTGCGATTAAATCAATTATGCCGCAGCCAACAAGATATGCTATTATCAGGTTTTGTTTCTTTTTCAGGGCAATATCTAGCAAAGAAATCAAGGTGGCAGAGCTAGAAAAATTGCAGTCGGATCTCGTTGTGACGTTGTGCTTGCTCGAGAAATACTTTCCTCCATCCTTTTTCGACATCATGGTTCATTTAATTGTGCATCTTACCAGGGAAGTGCAAATTTGTGGTCCTGTATTCTTTCAATGGATGTATCCGTTTGAAAGGTGCATGAAGGTCATAAAAGGGAATTTTTACGAAACAGAAACAGACCTGGAGGAAGCATTGCTGAAGGGAACCTTGCGGAAGAGACAATTGAGGTTATCAGTGAGCACCAACAAAGCATGAATGATACAGTCGGAATTCCACCAGACAAACTCAACACATCTGACACTGGCGAAGATTCTTATTCTTTCAAGGGAAAACCAATGTCAAATCCTAAGTTTTCTCGTGTTGATAAGGATCTGTTTGATAAAGCGCATTTCTATGTATTGCGGAATTCGCCTAAAGTTGATCCTTACGTTGAGTAAGTATAACTAGATCTAACCAGATAACCTCATTTTTTTTATTTAGTTTTTGATTATGTGTCCGAATTTCTGTAAAGATAATAAAAGTAATTATTGCACTGTCCAGCCGACACCAGAATTTTTTGAAGGATAAATATCTTGGTATGAGTGATAGACAGCTAGATCAAAAACATCGTGAAGCGTTCGTCAAATGGTTACAAAAAGTGGTAAGAGTTTGCAGAAAATATCACTCTTGCTATGTAACTTTTGCGTTGAGACGGAGGCTAATCCTTATAATGTATTTCAAGTTGATAGTGAGTGGGCAGACTCTAGGGAAAACTACAATCAGGACTTAAGGTGGCTATCAATCCCACTGAATGCACAAGTAGAGACATACGAAGCATATCACATCAATGGATACCTGTTTCGTACAAAATCTCATGATGGTTCCGTTAACCAGAATAGCGGGGTTTACGTAGAGGCAACTGACACGCATATTAGACAAGCGGGGATTACCCTTAATCTGGCGGATTATTATGGTGTTTTACAAGAGATATGGGTGCTGACATATCAATCGCTGAAAGTGCCACTTTTCAGGTGTAAATGGGTTACCAAAGCAGGGGTCTCAAAAGACAAACTTGGCTACATTTTGGTTGAGCTTGATAAGTTGGTACTCCAGGATGATCCTTTCGTTGTAGCCTCCCAAGCTAAGCAGGTATTTTATGTGCCAGACCAGGAAAATAAAAGAAATTCTATTGTGTTAGGTGCACCTACCCAAATCTGGAAATATGCTGGTGATGAAGTCGACGAGGAATTCAGTACGGCAGTTATTTGTCGGAATGAGTATAAATTGCCAAAGGTAGATAAACTTGACCTGCAAAGGACATCCAGGGATGATTACTATCGGGACGACATTAAGGGTAGAATTGCAAGGAAACCACCAGCACCAACAGCAGTCCCTGCTTCTCAAGCGAGTGCATCTGAGCAACCATTTCCAAGGACTAAGCGACAAGCCAGGTGATAGAATATAGTTGTTTGGATTTTTCTGTTAACTAGAGAATGAATGTATGGATTGTTGAAAAAAAATTGATTCTTAAATCATGGTGGGGTTTTGTATGCAGATGGGTTTTAGCAATGTTGGATGAGTTTGGATTTGGCTATACTGATTATTGAATTAATATTCTGTCATGCTAGGATTAGTAGTAATAGTACTAGGCTTGCACATAGATTTTTTTTTGGAATTGGGCCTAAAATAGTCTTTGAATTAATCTTACTCCAACAACATTTTATAAACTGGAGTAACACCCACCATCTTAAACAGCATTTTATATACCCTATTGATTCATTAATTCAGTCATTCCTACCCATCTCTACTTAACAATCATTGAAATTTTATAATCATTCACCAAGAACATTGCTTGTTTGTACATTTACAAAAACAAGAAGACAATAACAAAAAAAAGTCCAATACTAGAAACATTCCTTTAACATTTATCAGCTCATTGAGCATTATATCAAGTTTTTTCAATTTCCGCATCAGCACCACAAGTTCACACAACTATCAAACCCTCAAAAGATCAAAGCTTTAAACTACCATTACAACTACCATTACATATTCTCAAAATACCTTCACCAAAAGGCCATAACCCAAAACCCTTTCATTACAAACCATTACTACAAACTTGAAACAACGACTACCCCTTTCAACTTTACAATCCAAACACAAGAAAGTTACCTGTATCTTACTACTTGCCCACAAAATCAAAATAAAAGGAAATCCAAAACCGTCTGCATCAACTTTCAAAATACAAAGAAACTTGCCATCTCTGAAAATGGTAATCTCTCTGCTAATTAACCACTCAAATACCCCATTGTGCCAATTCAATTACATTTATGGCGCTTAGTTAGCCGTCATGTCACTTTGTTAACTACGCCCATTCAAAGCCATCTGTGTCCCCTTCACTCTAATAACCATCATTACCCTATCAAGACCTATTTTCAACACCTAATTCCCATTAAGACTTTTACCCTCTTTGGAACTGCCATTAAGGGAGTATCTGGTGGGTCACCAAAATTTGATGTTTATCTTTGGGGTCTAATTAACTCTTTATGTTTTATGCATACTAGGAGATGGAAGCACCAGTTGGGAGGCTACATTGCAACCTGCTAAAAATGCTCTTCCTGCTAGAACAGTCCTTCATATAATAGCGTGTCCAAAAAAGGAAAATTTTGGCCATATTACGTTTCCAAAGTAATATTAACAATAATTAAAGCAAATACTAATTAACCACTAAACTCAAAATGGATATTAAGAGAAGTAATAAGGGAGATGGGAGAATTTCTTATTCATTTAAGAAATTGGGATACAAAATACAATAGCCTAAGGGAGCTATTTATACAAGTCTTAAGGTGTTATCTTGTATACACCACCTAGTATTACATGTCACACTACATGTAGGATGTTATGTAGCAATAACACCTCTAGCTTGCAAACCATGCAATTCAACACCCACTGCAATCTCATCCAACAAAGTAGCTTACTATTGCTTAAGTATCTTATACAAGGTGTTTGGTGTAACAAGGTGCTTGGTGTAACTAATGGTGCTAAGTGGATAGCCACCATATCCCATGCATATTATAACAGGCCACACTTTGATTTGGCGTGTTTATTAAAATATTGAGTAGCTGAAACAGTTTATTTTTTTTCAAAACACCTTATAGACACGTCTAAAGATGGGCAGCTTGGTGGATTAATACGTTACCTAACTTCTTTGAGGTTGTAGATGGGTAAAAACGGTTTGCTGGTTTTTAAGGAATTGAGGAGACGACCGTACGGAGGAGACTCCTCGAACCAAGCGAAATGTTAAACCTCGCACAGATGCACCGCTGCAAAGGGGGTGCTTTAGATTCGAGAGATCAATCTGTAGTACTCCGGCCTAAATCAATACAATGACCGTTCCAGAGTAAATTCGGTCACAAGAAAGGATGGGTTGATCTGTAGGAGGGAAGCTGGAAAATGTGTGGAATCAATGGTAATCAAAGATTGTGGGTGTGTGAATTCTGAATATGATAAGCTCTGAATGATTGAAATTGCTCAATTGAGAGTAGTTGCTCAATTGATGAGTTGATGATCTCGTGTTGTCGATGAGACGTGAGATTGATGATACTGTTGATGCTGATCCTTCAATCATGATTCAGAGACTTATTTATATTGCTGAAATTTTAGACACCATGACCCCATGAAGTGTGACAGTTGATGGAATCAAGGAGTGGGGAAGTGGAGATCGTGTTTGAAACCAGTTTCTCAACGTGTGGAGACTTGGTTGATTATCCACCCACTACCTCATGAATTCCTTCAACTGATTGCACGACTTGCTCACATTCCACCATGTGTTTGAACACACGTGCCGTAGACCGCCATACCAAAACCTTAAGTGATATCCCCCCAAAGTGACACGATTGATGTCTCGTGGTATGTTAGTCAATTGATGACTTCGTGGTTTGATGGGACGATGAGTCCATGTAGTTGCTGAGTTGAACATGATGTTCTGAAACTCATGAATTGAACATGTCATGAGACAGAGGTATAGTTCTTACGATGAAGTGAGCAAGTATTGCTCATTCGATGGATCGTTGAATATTGATTGTTGAACCAATATTCCTTAGTTCGAGCAAATATTTATCATCTGAGAAAGTGTTGCTCATGTGATGAATTGTTGAATATTTGATCGCCTGAGCATGTGTTGCTCATCTGATGGATTATTGGCAGCGTACCAAAAATATTAATTAGAATACTGGTCGTTGAACCGAGCATAATTAATAAAATTAATGACCATGAGGTCGTCGTAAAATTATTAAGGTTGGAATCTGGAATGATGATCCTTGGATTCAGAAACCCTAATTTGATCAATTGATGATCAATTCATGGTTCGTCAGAAGTTTAACCATGGGACGAAGGAGGGAGCGACTACATGGGACCGTGGATCAACCATGTAGTGTCCATATGCTCACGTGAGAAAATACAAAGAACTCCTGAAGAGTTGACGATTTGTTGGTGAAAGAATGATTAAATGCTGGTTTAATCATTTATTCGAAAATGCTCGTCTGAGCCTTAGGTGAGAAAACCTAATTAATTATGACGGAGTGAGGGACTGACCATGGGGTCATGAAACCGTCCCTGGGTAGTCACGTGACCGCCTGATGATCACTTAATGAAAATCCAAAGTGTTTGGAAGAGTCTTGGACCTAATACGTGCAATTGTGCAAATTAGGTCAAAACTGTGAAACTTGATGGGTCCGGCTTCTGTAAGCCAAAGAGCCAATCTTGGTCGGTCAAGATAGCGTGCTCGTGTCCCCAAGGCGTCCGCGTTTCAGTCCTGAGAATTTTGATATTTTCTGGCGTGCAGTTGAGCATCCATTCGAGAAAATATGCCAAAATTAGGGTTTCGACGAAACTGTGGAAAACACAATGAGATGATGGAAAATAATTATAAAATAAGGAATAAGGAGGCAATGGGACCGTCAAGGCCAAGGCATGGTCGGCCGGTCGTGACCACGGTCCCGTGATGCCATTTTCCTTAATTTTATAATATTTTTGATGATTTTATGAAGAATTCATGAATTTTAAGAAATTTGATGAATTTAGGGAGTTTCCATGAATTGAAGGAGTTTTCATGAGTTCAAGGAAGCAAAAAATATTAAAATAATAAAAAAACGGGCGTGAGGGACAGTGGGGGCGTGGCCGGCCGGCTAGGGGCCCGATCCCACGAGTTTTCATAATTTTTTATAATTTTTTAAGTATTTTTCATGATTTGAGGGAATTTTTCCTAATTTGAGAGAAATACCATGAAATCAAGGAATTTGATGAATTCAAGGAAAAATAACATAAAATAACAAAACAAGGGGCGTGTGGGACCGGCAAGGGCATGGCCGGCCGGCTAGTGGCCCGATCCCACAAGTTTTCATAATTTTATTTATTATTTGATGAATTGTGCAAAATACAATGAAATCAAGGAGTTTTTTCATGAAAGTAGAGAAATAATAATAATAAAATAATGAGGAACCGTGAGGTGTGGGGCCGGCTGGGACCAAGGCATGGTCGGTTGGCCAACGGTCGGGCCCCACACTTCTTTCCTTAATTTTATATTATTTTTTACGAATTTATGAAAATACCATGAAACCGAGGAGTTTCCTCGAGACGAAGGATATTTGATAAAATGAGAGAATTTTCATCAAATCATGGAAAATAATAAAAATGCATTAAAAATATAAAACTGGCGTCGGATGGACCACGACACGGTCGGTCGGTCGTGTGTCCATGCTCCTAGCACCCTGGTCAATATTTTTAATTATTTATTATTTTCTTCCCTATTTTGCATAGGTTCATCGTTTCATTGTATTTTGAAATACTCGTTCGTGCGGTGACTGTTAGTGTATCGTCGTTCAATACACCTTCACCATTTGAATCGGGGCTTACTTAGAGGTAGCTCAGATGCCCGGTTGTTGATTATTTATTACTAATTGTGGAATTCGGTGGAGAATAATTCAAAAACTGAGTAATAAGATGTTTATTATTAATTCATAAGATCAGCTGAGGATTCGACTACGAATTCAGAATAATAAAGTGAGCATTACCATTCCATGGGATCGTAGATTCGACCATAGAATCAGAGTAATTAAGATTTATCTATTACCATTTATGAGACCAGTTGTGGATTCGATCATCAAATCATAGTAATGAGATAATATAGTTATTGCTATTCTGTGAGATCAAGCCGTGGATTCGATCATAGAATCAGAACAATTGTTTATTGCCATTCCATGGGACCAGTCGTGGATCCGACCATGGAATAGGAGAAATTTTTATTTCCATTCCATGGGACCAGTCGTGGATTCGACCATGGAATAGGAGCAATAATAGATTATTCTGGGAATTCAGTAGTGAACGTCACGGCAGAATTAATCTTGACTAGGAATAATTAACTTGGTGGCTCTATACTAGCAGAGCAAGCTGTCTAGGAGCATTAATTATCCCGATATGAGCTTGTCGGTAAGTCATATCCTTTATATTGTCAGGGTAAACTCGTTGTTTGTTCCTGAAGACGTTATCGCTCTATACTAGCAGAGCAAGCTGTCTAGGAGCCGTCCATCTCGTGATACTATATAGAAATAATCACTGAAAGTGTTCAATATTCATGAGATATGCCATTGTCCAGTCGTAAGACTACATATCTACATGTACTCTGAGAGAAAGTACTCTCCGTTGAGAATTCAATGAGAGACCCGTGTCTCAATACTCACGTCTTATTGCTGGATCAGAGCTTCGTATAATTATGAGTTTACGATTTTAGCCCTTGTCGAAAATCCACCATCTACATTAAGTCCCCTGCTTACTGAATAAAGCTGTGTTCCTCAGTAGCATTAAATGGTGATTTTCCGGCCATAAATAATAATACCAGTAATTGAACTTAGTCGTAAGTTGAGACGTTGTAGATGGTGGATTTTCTACAAGGGCTAAAATCATAAACTCATAATTATACGAAGCTCTGATCCAGCAATAAGACGTGAGTATTGAGACACGGGTCTCTCATTGAATTCTCAACGGAGAGTACTTTCTCTCAGAGTACATGTAGATATGTAGTCTCACGACTGGACAACGACATATCTGAATACTGAACACTTTCAATGATTATTTCTATATAGTATCACGATATTGACGGCTCCTAGACAGCTTGCTCTACTAGTATAGAGCGATAACGTCTTCAGGAACAAACAACGAGTTTACCCTGACTATATAAAGGATATGACTTACCGACAAGCTCATATCGGGATAATTAATGCTCCTAGACAGCTTGGTCTGCTAGTATAGAGCCACAAAGTTAATTATTCTTAATTAAGATTAATTCTGCCGTGACATTCACTACTGAATTCCCAGAATAATCTATTATTGCTCCTATTCCATGGTCGAATCCACGACTGGTCCCATGGAATGACAATAACAATTGATCCTATTCCATGGTCGAATCCACGACTGGTCCCATGGAATGGCAATAAACAATTGTTCTGATTTTATGATCGAATCCACAACTTGATCTCATAGAATAGCAATAACTATATTATCTCATTACTCTGATTTGATGATCGAATCCACAACTGGTCTCATAAATGGTAATAGATAAATCTTAATTACTCCGATTGTACGGTCGAATCTACGATCCCATGGAATGGTAATGCTCACTTTATTATTCTGACTTCGTAGTCGAATCCTCTGCTGATCTTATGAATTAATAATAAACATCTTATTTCTCAGTTTTGCGGATTATTCTCCACCGAATTCCACAATTAGTAATAAATAATCAACAACCGGGCGTCTGATCTACCTCTAAGTAAGCCCCGATTCAAATGGTGAAGGTGTATTCAATGACGATACACTAACAGTCACCGCACGAACGAGTATTTCAAAAATACAACGAAACGATGAACCTCTGCAAAATAGAGAAGAAAATAATAAATAATTAAAAATATTGACCAGGGTGCTGGGAGCACGGACACACGACCGACCGACCGTGTCGTGGTCAATCCCACGCGAGCTTTATATTTTTCATGCATTTTTATTATTTTCCATGATTTGATGAAAATTCTCTCATTTTATCAAATCTCCTTCGTCTCGAGGAAACTCCTCGGTTTCATGGTACTTCCATAAATCCATAAAAAATAATATAAAATTAAGGAAAGAAATGTGGGGCGTGACCGTTAGCCAACCGGCCATGCCTTGGTCCCAACCGGCCCCACACCCCACGGTTCCTTATTATTTTATTATTATTATCATTTCTCTAATTTCATGAAAAAAACTCCTTGATTTCATGGTATTTTGCACAAATCATCATATAATAATAAATAAAATAAAATTATGAAAAAACTTATGGGACCGGGCCACTAGCCGGCCGGCCATGCCCTAGGCGGTCCCACACGCCCTTTGCTTTATTATTTTATTATTATTTATCCTATTTTTCCTTGAATTCATCAAATTCCTTGATTTTATGGTATTTCTCTCAAATTAGGAAAAATTCCCTCAAATCATCAAAATACCTAAAAATATTAAAAAATTAGGGAAACTCATGGGACCGGGCCCTAGCCGGCCGGCCGCGCCTCCACGGTCCCAAACGCCCTTGTTTTTATTATTGTAATATTTTTTGCTTCCCTGAACTCATGAAAACTCCCTAAATTCATCAAATTTCTCAAAATTCATGAATTTTTCATAAAATCATCAAAATATTATAAAATTAAGGAAAAGGCACCACGGGACCGTGGTCACGACCTGCCGACCATGCCTCGACCACGGCGGTCCACGCCCCTCATTCCTTATTTTATAATTATTTTTCATCATCTCATGGTGTTTTCCTCAGTTTCGTCGAAACCTTAATTTTGGCATATTTTCTCGAATGGATGCTCAATTGCACGCCAGAAAATATCAAAATTCTCAGGACTGAGACGCGGACGCCTTAGGGACACGAGCACCCTATCTTGACCGACCAAGATTGGCTCTTTGGCTCACGGAATCCGGTCCCATCAATTTTCACAGTTTTGACCTAATTTGCACAATTGCTCGTATTAGGTCCAAAACTCTTCCAAACACTTTGGATTTTCATGAAGTGATCGTCAGGCGGTCACGTGACAACCCAGGGCCGGTTTCATGACTCCATGGTCGGTCCCTCGCCTCTTCATAATTAATTAGGTTTTCTCGCCTAAGGCTCAGACGAGCATTTTGAATAAATGATTAAGCCAGCATTTAATCATTCTTCCACCAAAAAATAATCAACTCTTCAGGAGTTCTTCGTATTTGCTCACGTGAGCATATGGACACTACATGGTTGATTCACGGTCCCATGTAGTCGCTCCCTCCTACGTCCCATGGTTGAAATTCTGACGAACCATGAATTGATCATCAATTGATCAAATTAGGGTTTCTGAATCCAAGGATCATCATTCCAGATTCCAACCTTAATAATTTTACGACGACCTCATGGTCATTAATTTTATTAATTATGCTCGGTTCAACGACCAGTATTCTAATTAATATTTTTGGTACCCTGCCAATAATCCATCAGATGAGCAACACATGCTCAGACGATCAAATATTCAACAATTTATCACATGAGAAACACTTGCTCAGATGATAAATATTTGCTCAAACCAAGGGATATTGGTTCAACAATCAATATTCAACGATCCATCGAATGAACAATACTTTCTCACTTCATCATAAGAACTATACCTCTGTCTCATGACATGTTCAACTCAGCAACTACATGGACTCATCGTCCCATCAAAACACGAAGTCATCAATTGACTAACAAACCACGAGAAGTCAATCGTGTCACTTTGGGGGATATCACTTAGGGTTTTGGTCTGTAGGCCTACGACACGTGTTTTCAAACACACGACGGAATGTGAGCAAGTCGTGCAATCAGTTGAAGGAATTCACGAGGTAGTGGGTGGAAAATCGACCAAGTCTCCACACGTTGAGCAACTGGTTTCAAACACGATCTCCACTTCCCCACTCCTTGATTCCATCAACTGTCACACTTCATGGAATCATGGTGTCTACAATTCCAGCAATATAAATAAGTCTCTGAATCATGATTGGATCATCAGCATCAACAATATCATCAATCTCACGTCAAACTGACAACACGAGATCATCAACTCATCAATTGAGCGACTACTCTCAATTGAGCAATTTCAATCACTCAGAGCTTATCATATTCAGAATTCACACACCAACAATCTTTGATTACCATTGATTCCACACATTTCTCAACTTCCCTCCTACAGATCAACCCATCCTCTCTTGTGATTGAATTTACTCTGGAACGGTCATTGTCTTGATTTAGGCCGGAGTACTACAGATTGATCTCTCGAACCTAAAGCACCCCCTTTGCAGTGGTGCATCTGTGTGAGGTTTAACATTTCGCTCGGTTCGAGGAGTCTCCTCCGTACGGTCGTCCCCTCAATTCCTTAAAAACCAGCAAATCGTTTTTACCCATCTATAGATTGGCGACCACAGTGGGAGATCATTCTCTCGGTTGCAATCTCAATTCTCACAAGGATGGACGGTCTTAGGTCTACCAATCCGGGTTCAAAATCCGATCCTAATATCGCAAGCTCTAGTGGTACCGCTGACGCCACTCCTCCGACGCAACCTGCTACTACTACTGTTCCAAGCACTGGTGCTCCATTGATCACCCCTGCAAGTTACGACACTTGCGCCATCAACAATCTACTCTTCGTTGATCTCCTGAAGAAACCAGAGGAAATCAACCTTCCATTGTTGATATCATGAAGGCTCAGATTGACGTGGATGCAGCATATAAAGAGTTGTGTACTTATCCCAAAACTCTCACAGAAAAGCTTGCGTCTGAACGAACTCAACCTCAGCGCGAGAAAGGAAAAGTTAAAGAAACATCTTCAACTGCTGATCCTGATATCTCTCCTATCCATGTTGTACATGATGAAGAATCCCGCAAAGATGCAAATGACTCTCTAGCAATGGAACCTACAAGTTTCATCAATCACTCGTGAATACCTGGAGCACTCTTTTGAAGATCGAGGAAAAGACAAGACATCTTCGTCAACCTTCATATGCCGCTGCCATACGGAGGATTCCTCTTCCAAAAGGTTATACCTCTCCAACCTTCACTTTGTGTGACGGAACAGGCAATGCTCGGGAACATATTTCTATTGGGCGAACACGAGCAAAACCATGTCGTCCGTCTGAAGGAATTTTCAAAGTTTCTGACAGGCAGAGCATACACCTGGTACAACAACATCGCACCGGGAAGTATCACCGATTGAGGAGAGATGATTAATTCTTTCTACAGAAAATAATTCTTCGTGTCAGAGCAAGTCACTCTCTCTCATCTAGGAAGGATGTTTCGAAGGAGCGACGAACATCCTGATGATTATGTGAAAAGGTTCAGAATTCAAGCCTTGGACTGCCACGACCCAAACGTCACATAACAACAACTTGTAGACTTGTGCGTCAACAAAATGATCCCGGTATACAGATCCTTGCTGGAAAACCTCCGGTTCCACACTTTCTCAGAACTTCATGAAGCAGCCAAAACGATCAGAGACTCCTACACCTGCTTTACTGAGCAAAGTCTACAAGGTCGAGGAACCTCGGAGCAGCCGACGCCTGATCAACAAAAAGTACGATGTCCAACCTTCCATGAATGTTGTTGCTCAAGGAAGAAAAATGAAAGCTTCTTCTCAAACATGCGACATCCAACACCTCTTCCTACAAAAACATCACGGAAGGATAACCAATCTTGCACAAACCTCGACCTGGCATTAACGAACGGGAAAATGATCAGACAGACTCAAACTTCTCATGAAGGGGTGATCGAGTTATTGGAAGTCTGGTTTCAAGACGGTGCAATCAAACTGGTGCTCATCATAGAGAGCCAACATGAAGAATCCAAGGTACTGTCACCTTCATAGATTTATCAATCAGTCGACAAGTAACTGCAATATTTTGAAGCACGTCACCAAAGAGAAGGTTGATCCACAATAGATTCAACTGGGCACTGGAGGAGTACACAAGAATCCTCTCCCAATCATAACCTTTACACTCTCTGAACAACCTATCAAAGAGGAAGTTCAATCCTTGGTCGAACGTGAATTGCTCTATCTGTCGAAGGCACAAAGGAAAGACATGCTCACAGTACTGAACCACATCGTGTCAAGAAGTCCATTCTGAAAATACTTCTTGAGCCTCCAGCCAAGGACCAAGAGATGTACGACTGGGGACTGCTTACCACAGTTAATCTCATAAGAAACGAATTTGGAAGAACGTTGATCGATGCTTACACCGCCATCAACAACATTCCACCGAAAACCATCGGATCCACATGCATCGCTCGACAAGAAGATACTCATGCTCCATATCAATCAGAGACCCTCAAGGAGCGCTCAGAAATACTTATGGCTACATCATTCTCAAAGTGAACATAAGTTCAACCTGGACAGAAACCAAGTTTCACATAATCAGGAAGATCCAGGATATGACATGTCCTCCAGACGAGCGTGGATCCACGCTGAAAAATGGGTACTTACAAAGCGCCTTTGGTTACACATCTCTCCAACGAAGAAAGTTCCGATCCAGAAGATTTGACGAACATTCCATCATCAGAGTACTTTGAGGAATTTCGACGAGGTTGAAGCAAGAACCTGCAAAATATGCATAGACATTCATCAAGAGGTTCCGCGCTTAGGAAAGTCTCATTCCATGTCTATGTCATTTATTTACCCACATGCTATCCTAACATGGGGACTTAATTATGCTAGCAACTCTACAAGACGTTATGAATGGTAGTTTCACAACATTAGTATTTTACCAAGTGGTTGAATCTGACGTTTCTCCGAATCAAGCACTGAAATATTCATTACTGGCGTCCAAACATGGCAAAGAACACTTTGGGCGTTTCTCCTGCTAGTCCATGTGTTCCACAAAATCAGAAAGCTCTAATGTCTGCAGAAGTGTCGAATCCCACTACTGCAACGAAAGGGATGCTGAATCAACAGAAGATACTCCAGGGCCAAGACGATCAAACCCCTAAGATATTCGATGCTTAAGGAATATACGCTTCAACACTCAAGCATCTAAAAAATCTATCAAATTGTACTCTCAATCAAAGAGTACAACTTCAGCATAAATATCTCGATGATGACACATTGATTCAACACCAGCACGATCAAAGTGTAACTAAACAATAAGTCTTCATTATCCCATGATAAGACTTCGGAAGCATATGCAACATCATTCATACATGGATGGCACTAACTCCTTCAATATATACTGGGCAACCTGAGGTGATTCCGTGAAACTTCATCAACGGGTTTTCTCTACATCACAAGCCCCTGCATGATTGATGAACTTTCTCTCTTCACCAATCACATCCAGTATGAAAACTGCTGATGCTATCTACCGCAACAATGTTGACTCACTGACAAAGCCAGATCGTGGTAAAGTTATGCTTTCAGGAGCACTCAGGTTGAACTCTCAGTACACCTTCATATTACGGACGCTCAACTCATCAACTAGTTCATGAATGTAAAAGGCTCACTGGATGAAGGAGCAAAGTTTATATCTATAATCATGGTTCTATCCTTTTCGGTCTTTGGAGCAACTTCAACCATGGTATCAGCATCAATAATAATCTCTAGAGGAGAACAATCCATGATCTCAGCATCGACAAGGATCTCTGGAGCGTAATCATTCATGGTTTCAGCACCAACAACGGTCTCAGGAGCAACATCCTCAGGGCTTCATCAACTAATCATTCTCTGAAGTGTTACACATGAAGCGGACTTCTCTAAGACCAATGATTCATATCAAGATGTGCAGACCTGATAACATGCTCACATGAAAGTCTTCCCAAAGTTGGCACGACTGGTGGGCATAATCCAAAGTCTTCTGCATGATGTTCTCATCACCTCTACAAATGAGATACAACACACTTCAGGCCATGGGTTTGCAAAAACGTACCAATGGGTGAGGAATCGGACAATGTTTCCTCAACGAAAGATGTTCGTCTATGTCTCTTCTACAACATACCAAAATGGTGCATCAATCGGACATACGAGATGAAAGATATGGCCTTTACCGTCAGGTCTACGAAATCTGAAAAATTTGTACGGGATTACAAATTACAAATGTGCACGCTTCGCTGGATGACCTCTACAATTCCAAATTGAGTGAGTCTTGTCTCATTAGACAACCCAGTCTCTTAGCTTTAAAAGTTGGGGTCAAGCACCAAATTCCGACGTCGTATGAGGTTCCTACAGCTTCCAGAGCGTATAACATGCATGCAGCAAATCTTAGACGGGATTCATAACTTCCACAGTCGATCGGTCTCCACCAGGTCCTTCCGCTAAATCCTTCATCAAGGTACCTCCAACTTCGACCACCAAGGTCTTTAAATCAATTTGTCTACCTGGGTCCTCTATTTTGGTCTCACTAGAAGAAGGGAAAACGAAAGGGAGAGACTTAACAAAAAACTGGGGACTGACGGTCCACTTGTCAAGACGATCGATTTCACAATCCAAAACCGATCAAGAAATCAAGACCAGAATAAAACCTCACATCTCTCAGAAGTCCAAGGTTCAAGATATCATGAAAAGAAAACTAAAGAAAGTCAGCAAAATAAGATTTCTGCTTTTCTTCATCCATCTTCTTCAACACGGCATCACTGGTGGTGAAAGAAGTGTCACCTTCCACCGCTTTCCTTATAGCATCAATCTTTTGACAAAGCCACTTCAGATTGAAGCCAACTTCTTCAGCTTTCTTCAAGTTGTACTCCCAATCAAAGAGTACATCCCGGGTGACAGTATTTCCAGTTGTGATGCAGATATCATTTATAACACGCAATATGGCTTCCACTTGCCTCGTCAAGAAATAACTATGCTCCGGATCCTTGGTAACGACGATGTGCCCATACATCTTCCACGGTTTTTCGTACAAGCCTGCATATCCAATGGGAACGCTGAATCCGCCAACTAGTTCATGATACGGGAGTGAAGCATCGAACGGAGGATCAAAAGCAACTCCTGCACTTGGATATTCATGCACCACTATACGGTTCTCAATTATTGGAGCAGCCTCCAGGGCAACAGTTTCTTCAGTATTCTCTACTGGTGTTTCGGTTTCTTCTATCACTGAAGCAGCAACAATCTAAGTTTCCAAGACTTCAATGACAACCTTCTCATGGCCTTGAAGTGCAGAGATGGTTGTCTCTTCATCAATAACTCCAGGGAAGTTTGATTTATCCTCATTGGTTTCAATATCCTCAACTTCGGTATTTAGCACCTAATACGAAGATTACATGAGGTTAGAGTCATTTAAGCTTGAAACCAAATGAGATCATAAAATACATCATACAAGCAATCCAACATTATCAATATTAATCATTATACACTCAAGGAACGAGCAAATAGCATGAAAGTCATGAAAATACGTTTTACGGTAACCTCGTCTGAAGAAACTGTACTCTTCCCTGTACTAAAAGACGAACTGGGAGCAATATACGAGGAATCTGAATATGGGTTATATACCATTTCTCTTCGTATGGATGTCCTCTACAACGTCTAAAAATTTCATGACAATCCTATGAACGAGCAAAGATATGTGGCTAAAACATGGAGCAACATGCCATCTGAAGGTCTCCTGGAAGTTCACTATTTCGCCTTTTTCAGGCCCTAAACATGCTCAAACTTCAAACAACTTCTTTCCTAAAGCTTGAAAATTTCCTGGGATTGAAGATACATATGCAAACCTCGAAAATACGACTTCGGACGAAGATTCTATAGTGTTTCTAGTAAAATCTGAAGTCTGAAATTTCCAGGTGACGTATTTCGGCAAAGTTATCCATAAATTCACATGGATTTTCATTCATTCATTCACGAATCAGCGATATCATACTTCTTTGAAGAAATTACAGGAGATATGCTTACTAAGGGAGTCTCTAAATCATTTGAAGGCTCGACGATGCCAGAATCTCCGTTGACAACACCGCTATCTCCATTCGGTTCGGGATTTCGGGAATTCTCCATATTCCCATCTCCCAAAGAAGAGTGCGCTTCATCAACATGATTCTTATCTACAATGATTTCTTCCTGGATTCATCAACAAAATTATTATTATTTCATTCAAGGAGATGTCGCGATCACCTGCACGAAAGAGATATTTACATCGACTTCTTCATCAGTACTGGATTCATGAATTGTTCGCCTGGGAACAAGTTGAAGACCGTAAATAGATGGATAAAAGGTCTGAAAAGAAATAAAAAAACCTTGGTCTCGTGATCCTAATTGCACGGGCAGGAAAAAGTCATGACACAAGGAGCGCTAACAACTCACCAAAGAAACGGCTGGGGACTGCACGTCATTTGCTAACATCCTGTAGTCCTTACTTCTGGGTGCTCCGCCCCGAAGACTTTCTTCCATTTCCGAGGAGTCTACATTGATCTGAAACCTCACTACACGATCATCCTGTGGTATAGTTGATGAAATAACCAGGAGTACAACTCAGTATGAAGGATCTCTCACCATCACTCAGAGGTCCCAGAAGTACTATTTCTTGAAGTTACACCCGCGGAGATGTCATCCCTGGAAACATCGTCTTTGAAAGTGTCATCGTGGGAGTCAGTCATTCTTGTAAAGTGGCTGTGACAGATGCATAACATTCAGCACATCATTTATACAAAGCGCAGGATTCAGCAAAACAACGAATCATGGAATAAATATGCTCACATCAGCGTCTGCAAAAATGAACGGACGAGCGTCTGCGCTAAAACGGATTCCTTTCTTGGTCCCGGCCCGCGAATCCTAAACGACCAAGGTCCCATCGTCCAAACCAGCGGTTCAACACCAATTTATGCTCATCAAACAACGCTCCAATCATGACATTGAAGCCTTCATTAAGTCGTGGTTTGATCATGCTCTCTAAATCCGGTAATGTCTCAACTTACGACTAAGTTCAATTGCTGGTATTATTATTTATAGCCGGAAAATCACCATTTAATGCTGACTGAGGAAAACAGCTTTCCTCAATAAGCAGGGGACTTAATGTAGATGGTGGATTTTTGACAAGGGCTAAAATCGTAAACTCATAATTATACGAAGCTCTGATCCAGCAATCAGACGTGAGTATTGAGACATGGGTCTCTCATCGAATTCTCAACGGAGAGTACTTTCTCTCAGAGTACATGTAGATATATAGTCTCACGACTGGACAACGGCATATCTCATGAATACTGAACACTTTCAGTGATTATTTCTATATAGTATCACGAGATGGACGGCTCCTAGACAGCTTACTCTGCTAGTATAGAGCGATAACGTCTTCAGGAACAAACAACGAGTTTACTCTGACTATATAAAGGATATGACTTACCGGCAATCTCATATCGGGATAATTAATGCTCCTAGACAGCTTGCTCTGCTAGTATAGAGCCACAAAGTTAATTATTCCTAATTAAGATTAATTCTGCCGTGACATTCACTACTGAATTCCCAGAATAATCTATTATTGCTCCTATTCCATGGTCGAATCCACGACTGGTCCCATGGAATGACAATAACAATTTCTCCTATTCCATGGTCGAATCCACGACTGGTCCCATGGAATGGCAATAAACAATTGTTATGATTCTATGATCGAATCCACAGCTTGATCTCATAGAATAACAATAACTATATTATCTCATTACTCCGATTTCATGATCGAATCCACAACTGGTCTCATAAATGGTAATAGATAAATCTTAATTACTCTGATTCTATGGCCGATCTACGATCCCATGGAATGGTAATGCTCACTTTATTATTCTAAATTCGTAGTCGAATCCTCAGCTGATCTTATGAATTAATAATAAACATCTTATTGCTCTGTTTTGTGGATTATTCTCCACCGAATTCCATAATTAGTAATAAATAATCAACAACCGGGCGTCTGATCTACCTCTAATTAAGCCCCGATTCAAATGGTGAAGGTGTATTCAACGACGATACACTAACAGTCACTGCACGAACGAGTATTTCAAAAATACAACGAAACGATGAACCTATGCAAAATAGAGAAGAAAATAATAAATAATTAAAAATATTGACCAGGGTGCTGGGAGCACGGACACACGACCGACCGACCGTGTCGTGGTCAATCCAACGCCAGTTTTATATTTTTAATGCATTTTTATTATTTTCCATAATTTGATGAAAATTCTCTCATTTTATCAAATCTCCTTCGTCTCGGGGAAACTCCTCGGTTTCATGGTACTTCCATAAATCCATAAAAAACAATATAAAATTAAGAAAAGGAGTGTGGGGCGTGACCATTGGCCAACCGGCCATGCCTTGGTCCCAACCGGCCCCACACCCCACGGTTCCTTATTATTTTATTATTATTATTATTTCTCTAATTTCATGAAAAAAACTCCTTGATTTCATGGTATTTTGCACAAATCATCATATAATAATAAATAATATAAAATTATGAAAAAACTTGTGGGACCGGGCCACTAGCCGGCCGGCCATGCCCTAGCCGGTCCCACACGCCCTTTGCTTTATTATTTTTATTCTTATTTTTCCTATTTTTCCTTGAATTCATCAAATTCCTTGATTTTATGGTATTTCTCTCAAATTAGGAAAAATTCCCTCAAATCATCAAAATACCTAAAAATATTAAAAAAATTAGAGAAACTCGTGGGATCGGGTCCTAGCCGGCCGGTCGCGCCTCCACGGTCCCACACGCCCTTGTTTTTATTATTTTAATATTTTTTTCTTCCCTGAACTCATGAAAACTCCTTCAATTCATGGAAACTCCCTAAATTCATCAAATTTCTCAAAATTCATGAATTTTTCATAAAATCATCAAAATATTATAAAATTAAGGAAAAGGCACCACGGGACCGTGGTCACGACCGGCCGACTATGCCTCGACCACGGCGGTCCCACACCCCCTCATTCCTTATTTTATAATTATTTTTCATCATCTCATGGTGTTTTCCTCAGTTTCGTCGAAACCCTAATTTTGGCATATTTTCTCGAATGGATGCTCAATTGCACGCCAGAAAATATCAAAATTCTCAGGACTAAGACGTGGACGCCTTGGGGACACGAGCACGCTATATTGACCGACCAAGATTGGCTCTTTGGCTCACGGAAGCCGGTCCCATCAATTTTCATAGTTTTGACCTAATTTGCACAATTGCTCGTATTAGGTCCAAAACTCTTCCAAACACTTTGGATTTTCATGAAGTGATCGTCAGGCGGTCACGTGACAACCCAGGGCCGGTTTCATGACTCCATGGTAGGTCCCTCGCCTCGTCATAATTAATTAGGTTTTCTCGCCTAAGGCTCAGAAGAGCATTTTGAATAAATGATTAAGCCAGCATTTGATCATTCTTCCACCAACAAATCGTCAACTCTTCAGGAGTTCTTCGTATTTTCTCACGTGAGCATATGGAAACTACGTAGTCGCTCCCTCCTTCGTCCCATGGTTCAAATTCTAACGAACCATGAATTGATCATTAATTGATCAAATTAGGGTTTCTGAATCCAAGGATCATCATTCCAGATTCCAACCTTAATAATTTTACGACGACCTCATGGTCATTAATTTTATTAATTATGCTCGGTTCAACGACCAATATTCTAATTAATATTTTTGGTACGCTGCCAATAATCCATCAGATGAGCAGCACATGCTCAGAAGATCAAATATTCAACAATTCATCACATGAGCAACACTTGTTAAGATGATAAATATTTGCTCAAACCAAGGGATATTGGTTCAACAATCAATATTCAACGATCCATCGAATGAGCAATACTTGATCACTTCATCATAAGAACTATACCTCTGTCTCATGACATGTTCAACTCAGAAACTACATGGATTCATCGTCCCATCAAACCACGAAGTCATCAATTGACTAACAAACCACGAGACGTCAATCATGTCACTTTGGGGGATATCACTTAGGGTTTTGGTCTGGCGGTCTACGGCACGTGTGTTCAAATACACGATGGAATGTGAGCAAGTCGTGCAATCAGTTGAAGGAATTCACGAGGTAGTGGGTGGAAAATCGACCAAGTCTCCACACGTTGAGCAACTGGTTTCAAACACGATCTCCACTTCCCCACTCCTTGATTCCATCAACTGTCACACTTTATGGAATCATGGTGTCTACAATTCCAGCAATATAAATAAGTCTCTGAATCATGATTGGATCATCAGCATCAACAATATCATCAATCTCACGTCAAACTGACAACATGAGATCATCAACTCATCAATTGAGCGACTACTCTCAATTGAGCAATTTCAATCACTCAGAGCTTATCATATTCAGAATTCACACACCCACAATCTTTGATTACCATTGATTCCACACATTTCTCAGCTTCCCTCCTACAGATCAACCCATCCTCTCTTGTGACCGAATTTACTCTGGAACGGTCATTGTCTTGATTTAGGCCGGAGTACTACAGATTGATCTCTCGAATCTAAAGCACCCCCTTTGCAGCGGTGCATCTGTGTGAGGTTTAACATTTCGCTCGGTTCGAGGAGTCTCCTCCGTACGGTCGTCCCCTCAATTCCTTAAAAACCAGCAAATCGTTTTTCCCCATCTACAGACGTTACCGGATTTAGAGAGCATGAGAAAACCACGACTTGATGGAGGCTTCAATGTCATGATTGGAGCATCGTTTGATGAGCATAAAGTGGTAGCACCGCTGATTTAGTGATGGAACCTTGGTCGTTTAGGATTCGCGGGCCGGGCCCAAGAAAGGAATCTGTTTTAGCACGGACGCTCGTTCGTTCATTAGTTTAAGAAACAACAAAATAGACCTGAGTCTAATGATAAAATTTTTGTCTATGAGCTTTCACGAGAAACAAAATTTTATCTTTTAAATATGTGAGATTTCACAAAGTGGAATAAACTCTCGATTCAAAGGTGGATGCTCGTACGAGAGAAAAGTGTTTTTTTTTTAAATAGACGTGCGTCTGTTAGTAATAAAATTTTGTTTATGAGCTTTCATGAAAAAAATTTATCTCGAGCTTTCAGAAATCTTTGAGAATACACTTTCGCTTCAGAGACAGATGCTCGTGCGAGGGAGCAAAAATATATAGATATATTTTCCAAATTTACGGGAGTTTCACGTTAAATATTTATATAGTTTGTAAAATCATGTTTTGATTTTAAACAACTGTTGAATGTAGACCATATACATGGTAAAATGAAGATGATTTTTGCAGTATTAATCTTTATGGTTTTATATATTGCAAATTGTTATGGGATATGCTGTTTATGTCTATATGTGACTTTTCACAATCGTAGAATGGACGTCTGTCCATATTTTGAGAAACCAGTGAATGTTCACATTGTAAAATTTACGTGGGTTGTTCACGGTTTTATGAAAATCATGTCAGAATTTTGCTCGTCTTAGCAGGTTTGAAGGAACAAGCAAGATTTGAAGTATTAACTTATGTATTGTTAGTGGAATCGTAAATAGGTAAGAGTTGAAAGTTACCATTTTTGTAGACGCTGATGTGAGCATCTTTATTCTATGATTCGTTGTTTTGTTGAATCCTGCGCTTTGAATGATCCGCTGAATGTTATGCATCTGTCACAACCACTTTACAAGAATGACTGACTCCCATGATGACACTTTCAAAGACGATGTTTCCAGGGATGACATCTCCGCGGGTGCAACTTCAAGAAATGGTACTTCTGGGACCTCTGAGTGATGGTGAGAGATCCTTCACACTGAGTTGTACTCCTGGTTATTTCATCAACTATACCACAGGATGATCGTGTAGTGAGGATTCAGATCAATGTAGACTCCTCGGAAATGGAAGAAAGTCTTCGGGGCGGAGCACCCAGAAATAAGGACTACAGGATGTTAGCAAATGACATGCAGTCCCCAGCCGTTTCTTTGGTGAGTTTTTAGCGCTCCTTGTGTCATGACTTTTTCCTGCCCGTGCAATTAGGATCACGAGACCAAGGTTTTGTTATTTCTTTTCAGACCTTTTCTCCATCGATTGACGGTCTTCAACTTGTTCCAGGCGAACAATTCAAGAATCCAGTACTGATGAAGAAGTCGATGTAAATATCTCTTTCGTGCAGGTGATCACGACATCTCCTTGAATGAAATAATAATAATTTTTGTTGATGAATCCAGGAAGAAACCATTGTAGATAAGAAGCATGTTGATGAAGCGCACTCTTCTTTGGGACATGGGAATATGGAGAATTCCCGAAATCCCGAATCGAATGGAGATAGTGGTGTTGTCAACGGAGATTCTGGCATTGTCGAGGCTTCAAATGATTTAGAGACTCCCTTAGTAAGTATATCTCCTGTAATTTCTTAAAAGAAGTATGATATCGATGATTCGTGAATGAATGAATGAAAATCCATGTGAATTTATGGATAACTTTGCCGAAATACGTCACCAGAAAATTTCAGACGTCATATTTTACTAGAAACGCTGTAGAATCCTCGTCCGAAGTCAGACTTTATAGGTTTGCATATGTATATTCAAGCCCAGGAAATTTCCAAGCTTTAGAAAAGAATCTCTTTGAAGTTTGAGCATGTTTAGGGCCTGAAAAAGGCGAAATAGTGAACTTCCAAGAGACCTTCAGAACTTTTCCAGATTGCATGTTGTCTGATGTTTTGGCCACATCTGTTAGCTCGTTCATCCGATTGCTATGAAATTTTGATATGTAGTAGTCAACATCCATATGAAGAGAATGGTATATGACCCAAACTTAAATTCCGCATCAATTGCTCCCAGTTCTCCGTTGAATACATGGAAGTGTAAAATCTCTTCAGCTGAGCTTGTTTGAAAACGTGTTTCATGACTTCTACACTATTTGCGCATGTCTTGGGTGCATAATAAGGAACTTAGATGATGTTAGTTCACTTACATTCTGAATTTTATGGTTGTGTTGGGTTTCCACGCTTGAATCATTCTAATCCCATGTAATCTTCACATTAGGTGCCAAATGCTGAAGTTGGGAATAATGGATCCAACAATGATGACTTGAGCAACAATGGAGCCGTTGATAATGAGAAATCCATCCCTGTACCTCAAGGTCATGTAAAGATTGTTGTTGATGTCGTGGAGGTGACTGAAATTCCAATTTTGCGTGGCATGGTGGAACCCGAATCGAGAATGGAAGAAGCTGCTTCAACCGAAGTCGTTCCTATGATTGCTGACGCTGCTCCAACAACTGAGAACCGGATAATAGTGCATGAGTATCCCAACGCAGGGACTGGTTTTACTCCTTCATTTGGTGAGATACTCCCATATCGCAGGTTTGTTGGTGGATTTAGCGTTCCCATTAGATATGCTGCTATGTACAAGAAACCGTGGAAGACGTATGGGCACATCGTCGTTACCAAGGATCCGGAGCATAGTTATTTCTTGACGAGGCAAGTAGAAGCCATCTTGCGTGTTATAAATGATATCCGCATCATAGCTGAAAATCCTGTCACCCGGGATGTACTCTTTGATTGGGAGTACAACTTGAAGAAAGCTGAAGAAATTGGATCCAATCTGAAACGGCTTCGTCAAAATATTGATGCTATCAGGAAAGCAGTGGAAGGTGACACTCCTTTCACCACCAGTGGTGCCGTGTTGAAGAAGATGGATGAAGTTGCTCCAAAGACCGAAAAGGCTAGAACCATGATTATAGATATAATCTTTTCTACTTCATCCAGTGAGCCTTTTACATTCACGAACTAGTTGATAAGTTGAGCGTCCGTAAGATGAAGGTGTACTGAGAGTTCAACCTAAATGCTCCTGAAAGCATAACTTTACCACGAACAGGCTTTGTCAGTGAGTCGACATTGTTGCGGTAGATGGCATCAATAGTTTTCATACTGGATGTGACTGGTAAAGAGAGAAAGTTCCTCAATCATGCAGGGTCTTGTGACATAGCAAAAACCCGTTGATGAAGTTTCACGGAATCACCTCCGGTTGCCCGGTGTATATTGAAGGAGTTAGCGCCATCCATGATGTTGCATATGCTTCAGAAGTCTTATCATGAGATAACGAAGACTTATCGTTTAGTTACACTTTGATCGTGTTGGTGTTGAATCAATGTGTCATCGTCGAGATATTTGTGCTGAAGTTGTACTCTTTGATTGGGAGTACAATTTGATGGCTTTTTTAGATGCTTGAGCGTTGAAACGTATATTCCTTAATCATCGAATGTCTTAGGGGTTTGATCGTCTCAGACCTGGAGTATCTTCTGTTGATTCAGCATCCCTTTCGTTGCAGTAGTGGGATTCGACACTTGTGCAGACATCAGAGCTTTCTGATTTTGTGGAACACATGGACTTGCAGGAGAAACGCCCAAAGTGTTCTTTGCCATGTTTGGATGTCAATAATGAATATTTCAGTGCTTGATTCGGAGAAACGTCAGATTCAACCACTTGGTAAAATACTAATGCGGTGAAGCTACCATTCATAACGTCTTGTAGAGTTGCTAGCATAATTAAGTCCCCATGCTAGGATAGCATGTGAGGAAATAAATGAAATAGACATGGAATGAGACTTTCCTGCAGGCGGAACCTCTTGATGAATGTATATGTATATTTTGCAGGTTCTTGCTTCAACCTCGTCAAAATTACTCAAAGTACTCTTATGAAGGAATGTCCGTCAAATCTTCTGGATTAGAACTTTCTTCGTTGGAGAGATGTGTAACCAAAGTCGCTTTGTAAGTACTCATATTTTCAGCATGGATCCACGCCGTCTGAAGGACATGTCATATCCTGGATATTCTTGATTGATTATGTGAAACTTGGTTTCTGTCCAGGTTGAACTTATGTTCACTTTGAGAATGATGTAGCCATAAATATTTCCGAGTGCTCCTTCAAGGTCTCTAATTGAGATGGAGTATGGGTATCTTCTTGTCGAGTGATGCATGTGGATCCGATGGTTTTCAGTGGAATTTTGTTGATGGAGGTGTCAGCATCGATCAACGTTCTTCCAAATTCGTTTCTTCTGAGATTGACTGTAGTAAGCAGTCTCCAGTCGTACATATCTTGGTCTGTGGTTGGAGGCTCAAGAAGTATTTTCGGAATGGACTTCTTGACATGATGTGGTTCAGTACTATGAACATGTCTCTCCTTTGTGCCTTCGATAGATAACGCAATTCATGTTCGACCAAGGATTGAACTGCCTCTTTGATAAGTTGTTCAGAGAGTGTAAGGTTTTGACTGGGAGAGGATTCTTGTGTACTCCTTCAGTCCCCAGTTGAATCTATTGTGGATCAACCTTCTCTTTGAAAATGTGCTTCAAAACTCCGCAGTCGCTTGTGGGATGATTGACGAACCTGTGGAAGCGGCAGTAACGAGGACTTTCCATGTCTTCTTCAGTTGGTTGTTTCTTTACATATGGAAACTTGATTGCACCATCTTGGACCCAGACATCCAGGAGTTCGATCACCTCTTTAATGGAAAAAGGAAAGTCAGGTGCTTCTTGATCAGGAACTCTTGTGCGTTGGTCAGAGGCTTGTGCATCTTGCTTATCCTTCCTTTGTGCTTTTGAAGGAGCTGAGGTATGCTTGCGCGGCTCCCTTATGCAACAGTGTTTGTGGAAGGCTGGAGGTTTTACTGCTTCTTGATCAGACTTATGCTACCTCGAGTGTCTCGCGGTTCTTCAGCCTTTGTAGATTTTTTTCTTTCCAGTAAAGCGGGTGCAGTAGTTGCCGATCTCTTCGCCGCTTCATGAAGCTCTGAGAAGGTCTTGAAACGGATATTTTCAAATAAAGCTCTGTAGACCGGGATCATGCCGTTGATACACAAGTCTACCAGTTGCTGCTCCGTGACGTTCGGATCATGGCAATCCAACGCTTGAACTCTGAACCTTTTCACATAATCGTTAGGATGTTCGTTGTTCCTTTGAAACATCCTTCCGAGATCAAAGAGGGTAATTTTCTCTGAAATGAAGAAATACCTCATATAGAAAGCATTAACCATTTCTCCCCAATCGTTGATAGTTCCTGGTGCGATGTTGTTGTACCAGGTGTATGCTCTCCCTTTCAAGGATTTTGAAAATTCTTTGAGGCGGACAACATGGTTATGCTCATGTTCACCCAAAGCTTCCAGGAACTGAGAAACATGTTCCCGAGCATTGCCGGTTCCGTCGTACAAAGTAAAGGTTGGAGAGATATAACCTTTTGGAAGAGGAATCCTCTGCGTAGCAGCAGGGTATGGAGGCTGGTGACGATGGACATGTGGGGTCTTGTCCTTTCCACGGTTCTCCAGAAGGCGTTCCAAATCCTCCCGAGTGATGAAGTTTGATGACTCATTCGCCGATGGATCTTCTGCAGCTTTGCGGACTTTATCATCATTTATTGTATGAATCGAAATTACCTCAGGATCAGCGTCTGAGGATTTTTCCTTCTCTTTTCCTTTTCCTTGGGTCTTCACTGACATTGTATCAGTGAGAGCCTTCAGTTGATTAAATAGCTCCTTATGTGTTGTAGCCATATCGGTTTGATTCTTCGCAAGAGTCTCTTGCACTTTGATGAGATCAACAATGGTAGGTGGGTTTTCTCTGATTTCCTCAGTGGAACGACCAAACAGGGGATGTGCTCCAGTATAATGAGGAGTGACGCCACCGCCATTGTTGGAAGTAGGAATGGTTTCTTGAACATCATCATTAGTGTCGTTGCTAGTGTTAGCATCATTTTGGTTAGGATCTGCAATCGTGCGTGACCTAAGATCAACCATCTTGTGAAAGCTTGAGATTGCAACCGAGAGATTAATCTCCCACTGTGGTCGCCAATCTGTAGATGGGAAAAATGATTTGCTGGTTTTTAAGGAATTGAGGAGACGACCGTACGGAGGAGACTCCTCGAACCGAGCGAAATGTTAAACCTCACACAGATGCACCGCTGCAAAGGGGGTGCTTTAGATTCGAGAGATCAATCTGTAGTACTCATGCCTAAATCAAGACAATGACCGTTCCAGAGTAAATTCGGTCACAAGAGAGGATGGGTTGATCTGTAGGAGGGAACCTGGGAAATGTATGGAATCAATGGTAATCAAAGATTGTGGGTGTGTGAATTCTGAATATGATAAGCTCTGAATGATTGAAATTGCTCAATTGAGAGTAGTTGCTCAATTGATGAGTTGATGATCTCGTGTTGTCGATGAGACGTGAATTGATGATACTATTGATGCTGATCCTTCAATCATGATTCAGAGACTTATTTATATGCTGGAATTTTAGACACCATGACCCCATGAAGTGTGACAGTTGATGGAATCAAGGAGTGGGGAAGTGGAGATCGTGTTTGAAACCAGTTGCTCAACGTGTGGAGACTTGGTCGATTTTCCACCCACTACCTCGTGAATTCCTTCAACTGATTGCACGACTTGCTCACATTCCATCGTGTGTTTGAACACACGTGCCGTAGACCGCCAGACCAAAAACCCTAAGTGATACCCCCCCCAAAGTGACACGATTGACGTCTCGTGGTATGTTAGCCAATTGATGACTTCGTGGTTTGATGGGACGATGATTCCATGTAGTTGCTGAGTTGAACATGATGTTCTGAAACTCATGAATTGAACATGTCATGAGACAGAGGTATAGTTCTTACGATGAAGTGAGCAAGTATTGCTTATTCGATGGATCGTTGAATATTGATTGTTGAACCAATATTCCTTGGTTTGAGCAAATATTTATCATCTGAGCAAGTGTTGCTCATGTGATGAATTGTTGAATATTTGATCGTCTGAGCATGTGTTGCTCATCTGATGGATTATTGGCAGCGTACCAAAAATATTAATTAGAATACTGGTCGTTGAACCGAGCATAATTAATAAAATTATGACCATGAGGTCGTCGTAAAATTATTAAGGTTGGAATCTGGAATGATGATCCTTGGATTCAGAAACCCTAATTTGATCAATTGATGATCAATTCATGGTTCGTCAGAAGTTTAACCATGGGACGAAGGAGGGAGCGACTACATGGGAACGTGGATCAACCATGTAGTGTCCATATGCTCACGTGAGCAAGTACAAAGAACTTCTGAAGAGTTGAAGATTTGTTGGTGAAAGAATGATTAAATGCTGGTTTAATCATTTATCGAAAATGCTCGTCTGAGCCTTAGGTGAGAAAACATAATTAATTATGACGGAGTGAGGGACCGACCATGGGGTCATGAAACCAGCCCTGGGTAGTCACGTGACCTCCTGATGATTACTTCATGAAAATCCAAAGTGTTTGGAAGAGTCTTGGACCTAATACGTGAAATTGTGCAAATTAGGTCAAAACTGTGAAACTTGATGGGACCGGCTTCTGTAATCCAAAGAGCCAATCTTGGTCGGTCAAGATAGCGTGCTCGTGTCCCCAAGGTGTCCGCGTCACAGTCCTGAGAATTTTGATATTTTCTGGCGTGCAATTGAGCATCCATTTGAGAAAATATGCCAAAATTAGGGTTTCGACGAAACTGAGGAAAACACCATGAGATGATGGAAAATAATTATAAAATAAGGAATAAGGAGGCGTGGGTCCGCTGAGGCCAAGGCATGGTCGTCCGGTGGTGACCACGGTCCCGTGATGCCATTTTCCTTAATTTTATAATATTTTTGATGATTTTATGAAGAATTCATGAATTTTAAGAAATTTGATGAATTTAGGGAGTTTCCATGAATTGAAGGAGTTTTCATGAGTTCAAGGAAGCAAAAAATATTAAAATAATAAAAACACGGGCGTGTGGGACCGTGGGGGCGTGGCCGGCCGGCTAGGGGCTCGGTCCCACGAGTTTTCATAATTTTTTATATTTTTTAAGTATTTTTCATGATTTGAGGGAATTTTTCCTAATTTGAGAGAAATACCATGAAATCAAGGAATTTGATGAATTCAAGGAAAAATAAAATAAAATAATAAAACAAGGGGCGTGTTGGACCGGCTAGGGCATGGCCGGATGGCTAGTGGCCCGGTCCCACAAGTTTTCATAATTTTATTTATTATTTGATGATTTGTGCAAAATACCATGAAATCAAGGAGTTTTTTCATGAAATTAGAGAAATAATAATAATAATAATAATAAAATAATGAGGAACCATGAGGTGTGGGGCCGGCTGGGACCAAGGCATGGCCGGTTGGCTAACGGTCACGCCCCATACTTCTTTTCTTAGTTTTATATTATTTTTTACGAATTTATGAAAATACCATGAAACCGAGGAGTTTCCTCGAGACGAATGAAATTTGATAAAATGAGAGAATTTTCATCAAATCATGGAAAATAATAAAAATGCATTAAAAATATAAAACTGGAGTGGGATTGATCACGACACGGTCGGTCGGTCGTGTGTCCATGCTCTCAACATCCTGGTCAATATTTTTAATTATTTATTATTTTCTTCCCTATTTTGCATAGGTTCATCTTTTCATTGTATTTTGAAATACTCGTTCGTGCGGTGACTGTTAGTGTATCGTCGTTGAATACACCTTCACCATTTGAATCGAGGCTTACTTAGAGGTAGCTCAGACGCCCGGTTGTTGATTATTTATTACTAATTATGGAATTCGGTGGAGAATAATTCACAAAACTGAGTAATAAGATGTTTATTATTAATTCATAAGATCAGTTGAGGATTCGACTACGAATTCAGAATAATAAAGTGAGCATTACCATTCCATGGGATCGTAGATTCGACCATAGAATCGGAGTAATTAAGATTTATCTATTACCATTTATGAGACCAGTTGTGGATTCGATCATGAAATCGGAGTAATGAGATAATATAGTTATTGCTATTCTATGAGATCAAGTTGTGGATTCGATCATAGAATCATAACAATTGTTTATTGCCATTCCATGGGACCAGTCGTGGATTCGACCATGGAATAGGAGAAATTGTTATTGTCATTCCATGGGACCAGTCGTGGATTCGACCATGGAATAGGAGCAATAATAGATTATTCTGGGAATTCAGTAGTGAATGTCACGACAGAATTAATATTAATTAGGAATAATTAACTTTGTGGCTCTATACTAGCATATCAAGCTGTCTAGGAGCATTAATTATCCCGATATGAGATTGTCGGTAAGTCATATCCTTTATATAGTCAGGGTAAACTCGTTGTTTGTTCCTGAAGACGTTATCGCTCTATACTATCAGAGCAAGCTGTCTAGGAGCCGTCCATCTCGTGATGCTATATAGAAATAATCACTGAAAGTGTTCAGTATTCATGAGATATGTCGTTTTCCAGTCGTGAGACTACATATCTACATGTACTCTGAGAGAAAGTACTCTCCATTGAGAATTCGATGAGAGACCCGTGTCTCAATACTCACGTCTGATTGTTGGATCAGAGCTTCGTATAATTATGAGTTTACGATTTTAGCCCTTGTCGAAGATCCACCATCTACAGAGGTTATGCGTTCGAATATTGCGTTCGAAAGCTTTTTATTAATTTTTTCAGAAGGATGGGCTTGTTCAGAAGGATGACAGCGTCTTCTTCTAGAAGTTTTAAGGTAATTGGGCTTCCACTTGCCACTTCAATCCCGTCTCTGACGAAATATTTGAGGGCAGCTGTGGTTCGGTACTGGGTTTCAGCTTCGGGTCACGGGTAGCCCGCTTAGAGAGTCCGCTTGCCAAATAGCTGCCAAGTGTTTGTTGCCGCCTCTTAACGGCCAATAATTTGGGGTCGCGTTCAATAGGTCTTCGAATTCACTTAGTAGGCATGTGCCTCCACGATATCTCAACTAATTTATCTCAAGGATTGAAAAAGGATGGGTGAGATGTGTTAACTGTTGGTCTTCTCGTCCATAAGGCCTGTTTGGAAGAAATCAGTTTTAATTTCCAATTCTGTAACTCTGTAACTTCCACATTCCATCTCCGCAAAATCCCTTCAGTGTTCCAATTGTTGAAGCTATGTCTAAGCGAGGTTATAATGCATATCTAAATCTGAACGATCGCCCAGCCATGTCTACAAATCAGGAATCCATGGGTAGACCAGAGGAAAAGAAGACTAAGATGAATATGCAAGAAAACCAGGTATTGATTTTTGATAATCATGGAAGAATTGTTGGGTTCAAGGTGTTGAAAGTGAATTTCATAGTTGTAATTGGCTTTATTAGTAACTGTGATGGTGTTATTGATTGGGATTCCCCAATTTCTCCAATTTGTCAGGTAGTAGAGATAAGCAGTAGGAGCAGTGAGGAACCAAAGCCAAACATGCAAGTTGGTACTGGAGGTGTTGGAGAAGTCAAAGAGGATGGGGTTGTTATGCATGATCGTGCCAGTGTTTATGCATTGGATCCTCAACTTCCTCAACTCCAAGGGGCTGATGAAGGGTGGGTGGTGTACGTCGTTCATCCTGACAAAGGCCGGTTTGTGATTAATGAAGGTGTGGTGCTTGTAGGGTAGCAGCAGGTGGTTTGTGGTGGTGCTAGACAGGGGTTCTATTCTGCACCAGTTCCAGTTGCATGCAAAGCTAAGATTCGGGAGAATGACACTCATGGTCTCCCCAATGATGTGGTAGTATTCCCTAATATCTTCATGTTGGCACCAGTGATGCGACAGTTGGCAGAGGATGCTTATGATATTACAATCTTCGGACCAGGGGAGATAACTGATTCTAATGAGATTCCTGAGGATGTAATAGTTCCTATGCCTCCTCCTAGGGGAAACTATTTTGTGCCAAGGAGGAGGGCTGCACCAGAAAGGAGTGGAGCTAACAAGAAGGTTGTTGGAAGTGGTGTGGGGACCTCTGGGGTTGCACCAGGAGCTTGACCAGTATTCAACCATCCCCTTCCATATGGTAAAGTAAGTATTCCTGTAAATGTTTTTTGGCTGAATATGTTTCTCATGGATAAACAGTTAATGCTAGTGGTGCTGATTTTGGATTTGATAGTGTTGGTTTTAAAGACGATGATGTTCAATTGAATGTATATGTGGTTCTGGGTTATTGTATTATGCTTGGTTGAGTGGCTGTTGTGTTTAATTTTGGTTTTGAGCTTGATATGGTGACTATAGTAAATAGCAGGGGGAATTTGAAAGGGGGTTATGCCCAAAAGTGTTTTCTACAGAAAGTTATTTACTAAAAATGTCTAGTTTTTTAAAAATTCCGAAAAGGGTATAATGTGTACACATTATAGGTGTGGATTCTTGATATTGTGTACACAATATCAAGCAATGGGTACATATTCAAACATTTTTGGTAATTTATACATTTTTGGGAATAACTAAAGAAAACTAGACACCTTTGGAAATTTTCTCGTTATCATGAAGGTTTGAAATTGTTTTATGGGGTTAATAGTTTTATCTGGGCATTCATATGAACTACTCCAACTGGTAGCATATGCAACTTTGAAGTTATAGAGATAGAATAACATATTAGTACATGAATGCTTGAGAGAGCAATGAAAAATCTTACCAGAAATGCAGTGTGGTAGCTGAGAGGAAATTTTGATAGCACACATAGTCCAGGAGTAGGATCTTTTAGAAACCAAATTGCAGACTCCCAAGTTATTTATAGCATTCCAATGCAACAGATTACCAAAGAAATTTTGATTATAGGTGTTTAGAAGATTTGCAGAAATAGGTTTGGAGAACCCAATAACTTGCAGAACATGCAAGTCAGAATCTATTCCAGAGAAAGCTAGGGAATTAGTCTTGAGGGTTTTGGGTGTACTTTTTGGCCACACTTTAAACTTGGCGTGTTTATTTAAATGTTGAGTAGTTCAACCAATCTAGTATTTTCCAAACACTAATCAAAAACATCTAAAGATGGGCAGCTTGGTGGATTGGTACGTTATCTAAATCCTTCGAGGTCATGCGTTCGAATATGGGCGAAATATTTTTATTAATTTTTTCAAAACGAACTTTTTGGCCACGCTATAAAACCGGCGTGCCTATAGAACGCACACTATGGACACACATATACTAGTGTGTCAAAAGAAGAACTTTTTGGCCACACTTTCAACTTGGCGTGTTTATTTAAATGTTGAGTACTTCAACCAATCTAGTATTTTCAAAACACTAATCATAAACATCTAAAGATGGGCATCTTGGTGGATTGGTACGTTATCTAAATCTTCGAGGTCATGCGTTCGAATATGGGCGAAAGATTTTTATTAATTTTTTCAAAACGAACTTTTTAGCCACGCTATAAAACTGGTGTGTCTTTAGAACGCACACTATGGACACACATATACTAGCGTGTCCAAAGAAGAACTTTTTGGCCACACTTTCAACTTGGCATGTCTATATATCCTACACTATGGACACGATATACTCGCGTGTTTATAAATCGTACACTGTGGACACACATATCCCGACGTGTCCAAAGAAGAACTTTTTGGCCACACTTTGAATTTGGCGTGTCAATCAATCGTATACTATGGACACATATATACTGGCGTGTCTAATGAACCAACTTTAAAACCACACCTTAAATGGCGTGACTAACCTTTTGAACACGCCACAACTCCCTAATGTGGCCATAAACTGGTCTATAAACACGCCCAATACCTAATGTGGCCATAGACTGGTCTATAAACACGCCCAATCAAAAATTTGAAGTTAACGTGACTAAACGGTTGAAATGTTGACACGCTAGTAGCCCTGGCGTGGCTGAAAGCACTTATATGAACACGCCCATTGAACATTGCGTGTCTATAGGGTAGACGTATACCCTATAGACACGCCAAAACCAAAAAGACGTGACAAGCAAATTTATATTTGGTGTGGCTAAAGGCCATTTCTGTACTAGTGAAGCAAGTATTACTTTAACCTCACCAAACTCATTGGAGGAGACAACGCAAGAATAACCCCAATCAATAGTAATAACATCATCCACATGAAGTGTTCCCCCAAATCATGATTCAGAATATTACCACCAAGACCAGATAGTTAGACAAAGAAGCATAGTATACACACGAGTGATTTTTCCAAAATAATATAATATATAATATCAAAATGGGGGGATGTCGTCATACTAAATAGTATTCAAATGGGGGATGCCATCCTACTAAATAAAATACTATAAAATAATAATACTCAATCGGGGGGATCCCGACCTACTAAATAGTATTCAACTAGGGGGATGCATGCGTATTAAACAATATACAACCAGGGGGATGCTGACCTACTTGACTTAGCAAGAAGTTGTGGGGAACCACAGTTATCCTTGCAGGAAAATCATAAAACGCATAAGACACAAAAACACATTCATAGAAAACATCATACATCCAGATACAAATTAAACATTATACTCAACAATACAAGCCCAATACATAATACTCGTAATGGACAAAAATATTAATGATTACAAGAGGTCCCACATGTATTGATAACAAGCCACGCCTACCTTGAAGTCCAGAATCCACTAGTTCATCCTTTAAATAGATCATTGTTAATATATACAAACTATTAATCATGCAAGAACACTAAGAATTTAGCCAATAGGCTCATACAAGGTTCGTAACGTAATATCATACAAGTTCTCAGTTATGGGCTAAGTGAAATAAATAATGGTTCTACTTTTATCAATGGGTCTATAACTTGGTGATTAGTAATTTTGGCATTAATTAATATTTGCTTATCCAAATGAGATCAATTTTGGGTCCACTGGAAAGCTCTAGAAATTACAAGTTTGCAGAAGGAACTGAAAGCTAATTCGGACCACGAAGGGTCCAAAACATCAACATAAGAAATATGGCCCTAACCCCTACCACGCGGGCTTACCCGGACCGTCCCACAAGATCGTCCTGTTAACCATATCCATGAACGTGTCTGACTCGGTTGGACTCAGCTGAGTCAGAAAACTAACTCGGCTAACTCACTTCTTCTCCTTCTCCAAGAGTTAGTCAAATTTCCGAAGTTTTCAGTCTTGAAGACTTAGTAAATATTCGGTATGCATATGAGTTTGGTTTCTGGTTTTAGTTTCACTTGTGGAAGGAGATGGCTAAGATCATGTCTTGACCTTTCTCTAGTAAAGGTTGGTTTTATATTGTTCTCTTGTTTTGCAGGGAAGGAGTTCTAGTTTCAACTTGCGCTTAATGATATAACTTTATGGGGAGTGTGGTTGTGGAAATTTAGGAATTATGATAACTGTTTTCTTGATAAGTGATTAGATCATTTTCGAATTTAGCCTTCTCAAAGTTAGGGAAGGATTACTTTGGTTAATCGTTTCCTGATAAGTAACTAAGTTAATTCTGATCTTAGTTTGACTCTGTTAGAGCATAGCTCGGTTGAACCCACCAAGCGTTGTTATATCAAGTTTGGTTGTCATATTTTAGTGAACCAAAACTCATTTAAAGAGTCGCTTGATTATGTACTAGAGTCAACTTCGTATAGGTTATCTTGAAAGTATTATGATATGAGACATTACAAGTATTGCGATGACTTGAAGAAGTGAAGAAGTAAGGAGCTACAACGATAACATCATCCTTCCAGTTGAGGTTAGTGATATTTGACTTGAACTGTTTCATTCCCTAGCGTATCTTTCAAGTCGTGCGTATTGAAAACATAACTGCGAAGCATGAATGATTACACTCTAGTTAGACGTAGTATTAAGGAATACAATACGAAGTATAACACTTATCTTTTGAACTTCGTATATAAGACATCAATATAATCGTTTGAATGCTGTTGTGGTTATGTATGGGTATGAGGTGAAGATTTCATCCTAAGAAACAATGTTTTACATTAGTTTAAAGGAAGTAAAATCATGAACTTGTTTCGTGAATCGAAAGGGAAATCGCTGGGCTTATTGGTATTGTTATTCATTGCATATATTTTGAACTACCAATATGTGTGGTTAGTATAACCACTCATGACTTGTTTATGTTCTTGGTAAAACTATTCACAAGGCCTGACTTTTGTATTTGTATGACTTTTATTAGTGAAACTGATCTTAAGTAATCACCTGAGATGGTATGATCGATTTAGTGTTATTGGTATGGCCAACTCTAGGCAAAGGGGAACCAATCCTATGAAGAGGTGCAACCGATCACAAAGGGGAATCGATCCTTGTAAGAGGTGCAATACATTTTTTAGTAGATGGGGTAACTGATCCTATGAACATGTGCAACAAGTTTTTAGTGAAAGAGGAACCGATCCTATGTACATGTGCAAAAAATACAATTAGTTACCATAAGTATGTGGGGAACCGATCCTAGTACCTAGTTAACCGAATTTTTGGAAATCTAGTGTGACTATGCACAATACTCACATGTAGGTAGAACCGAAACTTGTTTTGGTAGAACCGTGAAACTCATGATTTGTGATTGAGCGTTCTTAATCAATCACATAGTTCTTGAAAGTCAGATGAACCAATTCTAAACTCATTTGGAAGTGTGGCAAATCGGTTTCAAGATTGTAAGTATGAAAGAGGACTTACAAAATAAAGATGTCGACATACTTTGAACATGTGCAGTAACACTTATCTTTTATTGTTCAAAGATATTCCTTAATATCTAAAGGAAAAATCTCGGATAGAAAAATAAGTTGAGAATCTTTTGATTAAGGTTTTTAATTTTATTTTTGGAAAATGAAAATTGGTAATGTGCATTTACTAATTGGAGATTTTCTAAGAGATTTTCGGTCAATGTTTGGATGATAGGCTTTGAAAAGGTCCTAAAAATTGGTGGACCCGGCAACGGCGCCAAAAACTCCCCGGAAGCGGCGCCAAAAACTTGGCAGGCCCGGAGATAGGTATAAATTAAGCGCAATGAAAACGGGGGCCTACAGTAATACCGCAAGTGCACGGTCGTCGGTTGTAGCTCGTGCAAGTACGGGTCGATCCACAGAGATCGGGTGTGTTTGGAGTTTTCTAGCTAATTGGGTTCCTAAATTGTTGTTGGGCTTTGAATACCCTTTGAGTAAATTGGGCTTAATGGGTTTGTTTTTAACAATAAAATGAACTGAGCTTGGGCTCAGTTGGTCTTGAAGTGCACTAGGCTTTGGGCCTTTGAATGATGAATTGTAAACTTGGGCTTTGGTTTCAGTCAAGGATCTGGGCCTTTGGGCCTTTGAGGAACTGAACTTCAGTTTTGATTTAGCTAGGCCTTTGGGCTTACCTTAACCCAAACTGTGGTTGGGCCTTTGGTTATGAACTAAACCTTGGGCTTTGGTTAAGTTCAGTGAACTGAACTTGGGCTCAGTGTTGAAGTGAACTTTGGGCTCAGTTGGCTTTGATGAGGACCTGGGCTTTGTAAGGCAGCAGCAGTAGCAAGACTGCACAGCAGCTGCACAAGCAGTGCAAGTAGCAGCAGCAGCATAAGCAATGAATGCAGTAACAGCAGGGCAAAACAAGGCAAGAGGAAGAAAACAATGCAATGCAGCAGTGCAATGCAGCAGGTCAAATGCAAGAGAGACAGCTGCAGGGCAAAAGCAACAGCAACAGCAGCTGCAGCAGCAGTGTAGCAGACAGCTGCAAGGGAAATGGAGTGGCAGCAACAGCTGCAGAAACTCAGATGCAGTGCAAAGGGAGGCAACAAGAGGAGAAATAGCAGCAGGGGAGAAATGGCAGCACTAAGTAGCAGGAGAAGAAGTGGCAGCAGCACAAGGCAATGCAATAAAGAAAATAGCTAACAAAATAAACATGGAAGCAACACAGGGCAACACATGGCAAAAGCAAAGAACAAAACAAGATGAACCAAGGCCTAAGGCCAAGGGCAAGGATGATAGTGAAACTAAAATGGAGCAAAACTAAGGCAAGAATACAGGCAAACAAAAATGGAATGGCAAGATAATCAGCTTGCTATGAGCACTGATTTCTTCCATTGCACAATCAGCACATTGCATCCTAAGCATACAAAAGGAATGGCAAGATAATCAGCTTGCTATGAGCACTGATTTCTTCCATTACTCAATCAGTTCAATGCTTCAAAGGTAACTAGCCTAGCATACCATCACTTCATGATAATGAATTGAAACACAGTGAGCATTTAAACTAACAAAGGCACATTAAACAGAGTAAACACTTAACATGATTAACATTAACAGGAACATAACAGGAAATTAAAAGTATGCATATCAACAGGAACATAACAATCATGAACATAAATGAAATTGAACTGAAATTAAAAACATTAACAGGACATGAAAGTCCTGGATGCTGGCTATTCCAAGCATACCCTCTCACACACACCCACAGTCCCAATTTATACCCAATTACAAGTTAGGGTTCTTCCCAAAAAATCCCTAAAATCAAACAGAAATTAGGTAAATTGTTTCTACCTAATTTGACAGTACAAATCAGACCCATATCTTCTAATACTCTCCCTAACAGAAAATTAGGGTTCTTTAATAAATTCCCCCAAATCAGAAAATTTAGGGTTTGGTAATTCTTACCCATAGTGATGTGATTACACGCTACTGACTTCGACCCACGCCTCTAATTGTTCTCCTGATGTTATCCACGCCTCCAATTGCAACTCTATTTCACCTAATTTGTCAATTTCACCTCTAGGGTTCCTGACATGGGAGAGGCGTGAAATTGAGTGATTAGGAGGACATAGAGTTGGTGAAATGGGAAGTAATGATGTGGGTTAGGGTTGTTGAGTGATTTGAGAGCTCGTAATGATCTGGTGGTGGTGGCAGATGGAGTGGGTGGCGGAGCAGGTGGTGGTCATGGGGTTTGCAGTGAAGAAGAGGGGAGGAAGAAGAAGGAGCCCGATAGAAAATAGGTTAGGGTTTGTTTGGTTTTTGGGTATAGGTATTAGGTTTTTAGAGTGTTGAGCGGCTTCATCAAATTTTGATGTTCTGTGACTCTGAGCTGCGGGATGCGGAGATGGTTGGTAGATCTAACGGTGAGATGAGAGATGAATCGATGCAACCGTTGGATTTTGAAACACAACGAAGTCAACGGTGTTAGATGATGTTAGGTACTGTAGTGTTAAGCGGAAGTATCGAGATTTGATGCGCAGGCAAAGAATCGACCGTAGGATCTAAATGTGATCTAATCTGAAGGCTTGGAATTTAAGCGCTGTGGTGTTTGGCAGAGACTTCAGATTTTGATGATCTATGAATGAGCGACCGTAGGATGATGAGTTGGATCCAATCTGACGGCTGAGAATGGAGGCGGTTTTGGTTATAGAAAATGGGTTTGGGTAAGGGTTTTGGGCCTTGGGTATGCCAAGCCCATATCTTCTTTAAGAGCAATTCTTCCTTCTTGAGCCCATTTCTAGTCTTTTGGGCTTGTGCGCACCATTCTTCGCGGCTTCCTTGCGTAATTTCTTCCGGCTTTTCACTACTCTTCAGCTCTTTTCTGCTCCGCAAGTCATCCAGACTTTATTTATTACCTAAAAATGCAAAATTAATTAATAAAAATATTTATTCTTGAAAACAATGAAAATACAGAATATGGGATAAAATGTAGAATTAATGCATAAAAGATGAGTTAAATGCCAGCAAAAAGGGATAAATATATACAATATTTGGCACTCATCAAATACCCCCAAACCTGAATTTTACTTGTCCTCAAGTAAAACAAAACTAAGGAAATCCTAACTATACCACTGTCGCTGGTCTCTCGAATGCATTTAGCGTATGCACTAAGCCTTTTAAACCACTAAGTGTCCCTAGTGGACGAGTTGAAGTCTCGTGAAGGTTTACCAGAGGTGTGCCTACAAAACCTAAGGACAAAATATAAGCTCATATTCCATCAAATGTGACATGTGCAAAACAGTTTAAGCTCACAGCAAAATGGAGATGTCAATCTAGCTATCGAAGGCACAATCCTAGCACTGATAACAAAAAAAGACATGTGATAAGAGTGTAAAGTGTATCTACACATGTGTAAAGAAAGATCTGAAGTTATGACTACTAATCACCAAGAGATAGTTTCTCAGGCTAAGAACTGAGGTCGAAATCTAGCTAGCTGTCCGGACTTTTCGAGAATTGTGAATGAGTTGGAGGTATTTCACAATTTCTCGCGTTGTACATCAATGGCATACACCCTTCCTTGCTTATTACAATGAAACAACAAAATGACTATTTACATGACTCTTATTTACATTGACAAATCTCTTTTTATTTTTGGAACAAGAGATGATGGAATTGATAAATACTTGATTTTTTTGGTATTTTTCTGATTTTTTTTTTTTTTTTTTTTTTTTTTTTTTTTTTTTTTTTTTTTTTTTTTTTTTTTTTTTTTTTTTTTTTTTTTTTTTTTTTTTTTTTTTTTTTTTTTTTTTTTTTTTTTTTTTTTTTTTTTTTTTTTAGAACAAGGAAACACTTTTGATACAAATACAACAGGAAATAAAAATTACATGACACTTTGCAAGAGGTAGCCCTTTTTGATGCACCCAGTTAAATTCGATGGTTGTCTTTCTTAATGTAACCTCCACCTTCTATCCCAACCAACCAAAGAACAAGCTAGTCAAGTTTCGTTCAGTATTCTAAAGTGATTGGCAATCGTAACTTCCTATCAAACACCTTGAAGATCGAGGCCATACATGTATTGGTAGATCGTGCGCGTGCAAATTTCTTATCACTATGTGAATTGTGCTAGAATCAGGGTGCCTAAATATCTAGACTAAGACTCCTAATAAAAATACAAATTTGCTCAAGAGTCAACATTTCAAGGTAAATGAGCTCCATTTTTATGATTTTTTAATTTTTTTAATTTTTTTGAATTTTGATTTTTCAATTTTTTTGGAATTTTTCAATTTTTTCAAAAAGAAGAAGGAGTTCGTTTTCAATTATAGCATATTATCATGGTATCTACTCTATACCCCCAAACCTAAACTAAACATTGTCCTCAATGTTTCAAAATATGGAAAGAATTAAAATGCAACATATGGAAAGGGACATGCTGAGTAGAGTAAAAGGAGAGAGAATACCCGATTTCGGCGAAAGCAGAATTAAAACTCCGTTATTCAAGGCAAAAATCCAACATATTTCAGCCGAGATCATATTGGATAAGCAAAATATATACAAAAAGAACAAAAGGGTTTTTAAAATTTTATCTACTGGATTATTTACAAAAATATTCACCATACACTAACAATCTAAAGAGTTGAGGATCAACCCAAAAGACAAAGTGTAGCGGTTTCAACAACTTCACACATGAAAGAAAAGCACGTGAAGCTGTGAAACCAAATGAGCTACCCCCAAACCTGGATTTTACAGAAGATACAATTTTGAAAACAAAATCGCGCAGTTTTGGGGGTTCATCATGCACAAGATCTAACTCAAAGTGAACTGTGCTATGGACGGGCAAACATGCAATTTCCAACTGTGGTTCCTCAGATGTATTATACTTAGAAGCAAAATAGTCCAAGAGGACTTGGGAAGCACACAGTTCCAAACCTAGGTTGGGGACTCTCAGAAAAGTCGGTTTGTCAATATGGGTACAAACCAAATCTAGGTTGGGTGGAAGGCCATCAGATTGTGACTTATGTAGGACGATAGGCACATCATTATTAATCAAATCAAAATCTCCTAAATCATCTACACATGTCACATCATGCTCACAATCATCAATCAAATTAGCAAGTTCACACTCAGAATCATCAGAATCATCAACAGTAAAATTGACATTGGAATTAACCCAATTAGGGGGTATCTCGGCTAACCAAGAACACCTCAACAGTAATACCCAGCCCTCAATTTATACAAAAAAGGAATGACGAACCCTAATTCCCAAAACCGAGAAAACTAGGGTTAGGGTTTACCTAAAATTCTTCACCCACGTCGACGACCCATGCTCTCTTCTTGTTCCTCCTGCTCTTCCCATGCTTCTATTGCTTCTTCTTCCATCTCTGTCATGCCTATAACTCTATTTCCCTAATTTCAAAACCCTAAATTTGAGAGGGTTTGTGAAACTAGCGAAATAGGCTAATAGGATGGATGGGTTTCGATGTCTTTGATGTAGGGTGGCTATGGTGTTTGGTGATGAAGCGGCAGTGGCAGAGGTGGTGTTCTGGTGGTGGCAGGACATGGTGTCTCTGCAGAGGTGAGGGGGTGGAAGAGAAAATGAGGTCGATGGAGAGGAAGGAGGGGATGTTTGGTTGAGGTTAAATGATTCGGTTGCTAGGGTGTTAGGAGGGATATCAAGGTTCGATGTCCAGCGAAGGTAAGCCACTGGATGCGAAGATGGTAAGTGGATCTAACGGTGAGATAGGAGCATATAGGAGCGACCGTCGGATAAAGGAATACAACAAAACGAACGGTACTTGATGGAGTTAGGTACTGTAGTGTAAGGCGGAGATATCAAACTTCGATGCACAGCAGGGGAGCGACCGTCGGATGCTTCTGAGAACTGATCTGACGGCTGAAGACGCAAGCGGGTATGGATTTGGGTTTTAGGCTTTTGGGTATAGAATATGGGTTTGGGAAATGAGTTTGGGCTTGGAAAACCTTGAGCCCACTTCTTCTTTAAGAAAACTTTCTTCTTCAAGCCCATTTCTATCCTTTTTTTGGTCTTCCGCACATCACTCTTCGCGGCTTCCTTGCGTAATTCCTCCTGGCTTTTCACTACTTTTCTGCTCTTTTTGCTCCGCAACTCATCCAATCTTTATTTATTACCTAAAAATGCAAAATTAAGTAAGAAAAATATTTATTCTTGAAAACAATGAAAATACAGAATATGGGATAAAATGTAGACTTAATGCATAAAAGATGAGTTAAATGCCAACAAAAAGGGATAAATATATACAATATTTGGCACTCATCAAATACCCCCAAACCTGAATTTTACTTGTCCTCAAGTAAAACAAAACTAAGGAAATCCTAACTATACCACTGTCGCTGGTCTCTCGAATGCATTTAGCGTATGCACTAAGCCTTTTAAACCACTAAGTGTCCCTAGTGGACGATTTAAGTCTCGTGAAGGTTTGCTTAGAACGTACCTACAAAGTTCTAGGTCAAAATATAAGCTCAGATTCCATCAAATGTGACATGTGCAAGTCAGTTTAAGCTCACAGCAAAATGGAGATGTCAATCTAGCTATCAAAGGCACAATCCTAGCACTGATAACAAAAAAAGACATGTGATAAGAGTGTAAAGTGTATCTACACATGTGTAAAGAAAGATCTGAAGTTATGACTACTAATCACCAAGAGATAGTTTCTCAGGCTAAGAACCAAGGTCGAAATCTAGCTAGCTGTCCGGACTTTACGAGAATTGTGAATGAGTTGGAGGTATTTCACAATTACTCGCGTTGTACATCAATGGCATACACCCTTCCTTGCTTATTACAATGAAACAACAAAATGACTATTTACATGACTCTTATTTACATTGACTACTCTCTTTTATTTTTGGAACAAGAGAGAATGGAATTGATAAATACTTGATTTTTTTTGTATTTTTCTGATATATATATTTTTTTATTTTTTATTTTTTTTTGAGAACTGAAATTGATTTTTACATATGGTAGCTCTTTTGATACATAACAAAAAGAAACAAAAAATTACATGACACTTTGCAAGAGGTAGCCCTTTTTGATGCACCCAGTTAAATTCGATGGTTGTCTTTCTTAATGTAACCTCCACCTTCTATCCCAACCAACCAAAGAACAAGCTAGTCAAGTTTCGTTCAGTATTCTAAAGTGATTGGCAATCGTAACTTCCTATCAAACACCTTGAAGATCGAGGCCATACATGTATTGGTAGATCGTGCGCGTGCAAATTTCTTATCACTATGTGAATTGTGCTAGAATCAGGGTGCCTAAATATCTAGACTAAGACTCCTAATAATTACATATTTGCACAAGAGTCAACATTTCAAGGTAAATGAGCTCCATTTTTATGATTTTTCATTTTTTTTAATTTTTTTGAATTTTGATTTTTCAATTTTTTTTTTTGGAATTTTTCAATTTTTTCAAAAAGAAGAAGGAGTTCGTTTTCAATTATGGCAAATTATCATGGTATCTACTCTATACCCCCAAACCTAAACTAAACATTGTCCTCAATGTTTCAAAATATGGAAAGAATTAAAATGCAACATATGGAAAGGGACATGCTGAGTAGAGTAAAAGGAGAGAGAATACCCGATTTCGGCGAAAGCAGAATTAAAACTCCGTTATTCAAGGCAAAAAATCCAACATATTTCAGCCGAGATCATATTGGATTAGCAAAATATATACAAAAGGAAATTTAACTAACACATTATCTACAAGAAAATTTGGTTTTTTAATGGGATTGGACTTTTTGGAAAAAAGATTTGGTTTTGTTGGGAAAAAGACAAATTTTGGTTTTGATGGGAAAACGAAAGAGAAAATTTGGTTTAAAAATGGGAGCAAAGTAGAAATTTGGTTTTAAAAATTGGGAGCAAAAGAATTTTTTTTTTTTTTTTTTTTTTTTGAAAAGAAAATAAAATTTGGTTTTTGAATGGGAGCAAGCCCACTGTGCAAGCCTTTTGTGTTTGCTTTGGCTCCGCTTGGTTGAAAACTTTTGGTGGAACTGAGTCCAAAATCTCGGCCTAGAATTTGGGTACTCGGCCCACTAACGAGTTCAACTAGCGTGGTCGGTTACAAGCTCAGCTGGGTTTAAAAACCCAGAATACAAAATACAAGTCCAAATTAAACAAGCTCAAAAATTAAATACAAGCCCACAAATTAAACAAACAAGCCCACAAATAAATTATTACAAACCCAACAGAAAATAAGAGAAGCCCAAAAATTGGCTTTAATATTACATGCCCACAATTAAAAATTGGAAGCCCACAATTCGGGTTCTCTTAAATGGGTTACCTTTTAAGCACATCCCAGCTGCTCTGATATTGTTGCAAAAACCCAGTTGGGTTTTGGTTCTTTTCCTTGGTGGCGTCCCAGCAGAGAAAAACAGGTTCAGAACAGCAGGTCCAACAGCAAATGAAGTGAAGCAGATGCAGATGCAAATGCTATGCAATGAAATGCAAAAATAGCTAATAAAACAACAAGAAAAACACAGCACCAATCCCCGGCAACGGCGCCAAAAACTTGATAGGCTTTGAAAAGGTCCTAAAAATTGGTGGACCCGGCAACGGCGCCAAAAACTCCCCGGCAGCGGCGCCAAAACCTTGGCAGGCCCGGAGATAGGTATAAATTAAGCGCAATGAAAACGGGGGCCTACAGTAATACCGCAAGTGCACGGTCGTCGGTTGTAGCTCGTGCAAGTACGGGTCGATCCACAGAGATCGGGTGTGTTTGGAGTTTTCTAGCTAATTGGGTTCCTAAATTGCTGTTGGGCTTTGAATACCCTTTGAGTAAATTGGGCTTAATGGGTTTGTTTTTAACAATAAAATGAACTGAGCTTGGGCTCAGTTGGTCTTGAAGTGCATTAGGCTTTGGGCCTTTGAATGATGAATTGTAAACTTGGGCTTTGGTTTCAGTCAAGGATCTGGGCCTTTGGGCCTTTGAGGAACTGAACTTCAGTTTTGATTTAGCTAGGCCTTTGGGCTTACCTTAACCCAAACTGTGGTTGGGCCTTTGGTTATGAACTAAACCTTGGGCTTTGGTTAAGTTCAGTGAACTGAACTTGGGCTCAGTGTTGAAGTGAACTTTGGGCTCAGTTGGCTTTGATGAGGACCTGGGCTTTGTAAGGCAGCAGCAGTAGCAAGACTGCACAGCAGCTGCACAAGCAGTGCAAGTAGCAGCAGCAGCATAAGCAATGAATGCAGTAACAGCAGGGCAAAACAAGGCAAGAGGAAGAAAACAATGCAATGCAGCAGTGCAATGCAGCAGGGCAAATGCAAGAGAGACAGCTGCAGGGCAAAAGCAAAAGCAACAGCAGCTGCAGCAGCAGTGTAGCAGACAGCTGCAAGGGAAGTGGAGTGGCAGCAACAGCTGCAGAAACTCAGATGCAGTGCAAAGGGAGGCAACAAGAGGAGAAATAGCAGCAGGGGAGAAATGGCAGCACTAAGTAGCAGGAGAAGAAGTGGCAGCAGCACAAGGAAATGCAATAAAGAAAATAGCTAACAAAATAAACATGGAAGCAACACAGGGCAACACATGGCAAAAGCAAAGAACAAAACAAGATGAACCAAGGCCTAAGGCCAAGGGCAAGGATGATAGTGAAACTAAAATGGAGCAAAACTAAGGCAAGAATACAGGCAAACAAAAATGGAATGGCAAGATAATCAGCTTGCTATGAGCACTGATTTCTTCCATTGCACAATCAGCACATTGCATCCTAAGCATACAAAAGGAATGGCAAGATAATCAGCTTGCTATGAGCACTGATTTCTTCCATTACTCAATCAGTTCAATGCTTCAAAGGTAACTAGCCTAGCATACCATCACTTCATGATAATGAATTGAAACACAGTGAGCATTTAAACTAACAAAGGCACATTAAACAGAGTAAACACTTAACATGATTAACATTAACAGGAACATAACAGGAAATTAAAAGTATGCATATCAACAGGAACATAACAATCATGAACATAAATGAAATTGAACTGAAATTAAAAACATTAACAGGACATGAAAGTCCTGGATGCTGGCTATTCCAAGCATACCCTCTCACACACACCCACAGTCCCAATTTATACCCAATTACAAGTTAGGGTTCTTCCCAAAAAATCCCTAAAATCAAACAGAAATTAGGTAAATTGTTTCTACCTAATTTGACAGTACAAATCAGACCCATATCTTCTAATACTCTCCCTAACAGAAAATTAGGGTTCTTTAATAAATTCCCCCAAATCAGAAAATTTAGGGTTTGGTAATTCTTACCCATAGTGATGTGATTACACGCTACTGACTTCGACCCACGCCTCTAATTGTTCTCCTGATGTTATCCACGCCTCCAATTGCAACTCTATTTCACCTAATTTGTCAATTTCACCTCTAGGGTTCCTGACATGGGAGAGGCGTGAAATTGAGTGATTAGGAGGACATAGAGTTGGTGAAAGGGGAAGTAATGATGTGGGTTAGGGTTGTTGAGTGATTTGAGAGCTCGTATTGAGTTGGTGGTGGTGGCAGATGGAGTGGGTGGCGGAGCAGGTGGTGGTCATGGGGTTTGCAGTGAAGAAGAGGGGAGGAAGAAGAAGGAGCCCGATAGAAAATAGGTTAGGGTTTGTTTGGTTTTTGGGTATAGGTATTAGGTTTTTAGAGTGTTGAGCGGCTTCATCAAATTTTGATGTTCTGTGACTCTGAGCTGCGGGATGCGGAGATGGTTGGTAGATCTAACGGTGAGATGAGAGATGAATCGATGCAACCGTTGGATTTTGAAACACAACGAAGTCAACGGTGTTAGATGATGTTAGGTACTGTAGTGTTAAGCGGAAGTATCGAGATTTGATGCGCAGGCAAAGAATCGACCGTAGGATCTAAATGTGATCTAATCTGAAGGCTTGGAATTTAAGCGCTGTGGTGTTTGGCAGAGACTTCAGATTTTGATGATCTATGAATGAGCGACCGTAGGATGATGAGTTGGATCCAATCTGACGGCTGAGAATGGAGGCGGTTTTGGTTATAGAAAATGGGTTTGGGTAAGGGTTTTGGGCCTTGGGTATGCCAAGCCCATATCTTCTTTAAGAGCAATTCTTCCTTCTTGAGCCCATTTCTAGTCTTTTGGGCTTATGCGCACCATTCTTCGCGGCTTCCTTGCGTAATTTCTTCCGGCTTTTCACTACTCTTCAGCTCTTTTCTGCTCCGCAAGTCATCCAGACTTTATTTATTACCTAAAAATGCAAAATTAATTAATAAAAATATTTATTCTTGAAAACAATGAAAATACAGAATATGGGATAAAATGTAGAATTAATGCATAAAAGATGAGTTAAATGCCAGCAAAAAGGGATAAATATATACAATATTTGGCACTCATCATTGGACAAAGCATTTCCAGGAATTATGGAAACCGAATCTGGAATGTATTGCATATCTTGAGAACATTTTCGGTTTTGGAAATTCCTTGGTGTCCAAACTTCCTTGGTCTATAAATATTAAAGTTTGCATTTCTAGCAAACTAATCCTCAGAGCCAGCAAAACTGCCTAGTTGTGTTGTTACTGGTGGAGCCGCCTATTCGGAGAGGAAAGTAAACTAATTAGGAGAAATCTCTTACAATCACTCAGTTTAAAGACTTCTTTGGGATTGAGAAGCTCTATTAGTACCGTTGGTGGGAAACTAGATAATTGCGGTTTATTATTAATTTTCGATTGATTTGATTGATTAACGGTTGTTGAACTTTGATTGCACCTAGTTTGTTTATGCTTGAGAATCTTCTCTTCTGATATAAGATTCACTCAAACTAGATCGAAGTTTCGATGAGGATCTTTAGACTGTTTGTAGTTCTAAAGACGTCTTGTGATAATCCATTGTTAACATACTCCGTTTTGTGCGTGATTGATCACAAGTGATTCAAGTTGATTGTGTGCAGGTGTTTATTGAAGAACTAAGAAGATTTGAAGACAAAGAAGACTTTGAAGATTTCTGAATTGGGTTCATAATCTTTGGTGTGCACAATACTTGTTTCGGTTAAAGAGTATCAAACTATAATCATTTTATCCTTGTGGTAGATTGGATTGATTAGTTGAGTAGATCAGCATCAATACGTTTCTTTGTGATTCAAAGTATTGATTGAAAAATATAGACAATTACTTCGGTAATTGTTAGTAGATATATCTAAGGACCTGACAAAGGAGTTTATTGAGATAAACGGAAGAGCCTTTTGTCGAACTCACATCACTTGGTTGAAAAGAGTTGATGCCAAGCAGATTTGTGGTTCCTTTACTCTTTGGAATACGAACCAAAGAAATTGGTCCAAGTATGTGACTTATTACAAGTTGGAGGCGTGGGAATACAGACGGAACTAGGTGAACTATAGGTTTAGTTGCTTGGTCTCAACTAAGTTGGTTTGATTTTGTATAGCGGCTTAATCCTGAGAGTATTCAATTCTGGACAAGGTCCCGGGGTTTCTGCATATGCGGTTTCCTCGTTAAGAAAATCTTGCTGTGTCTTTTACTTTTCTATTTCCGCAATTATAATTGTTTTTATAATAATTAGAGTAAAATACACAAACGTTAATTCATATTTACTTGATAGTAATCCTATTATGTTTAGTTAAGTCTGAACCTCTTATCAAGTAAACATACTTCGTTGTTGTATTGTTTTGATGTCGTATTCATAAACGATCACACGAAGTGTGAACTGATTAGTTGTATTGTCTCGACTCAGTCCATAGAGAATCACTTTCGGAGAAAGGACTTATAGGTGGAAAAGTTTTAGATTGAGGTATATTTGGGTACCCTCGTCTTTTAAATTGGTATCAGAGCAGGCAAACACGAAAAGATCTAACAATCTATGTTTGGTGCGATCTAACCTATATGAAATTGAATCCATGTCTGATTCAGTTAACGTTATGAAAGAGTATGAATACTCAAAAGTTTAAGATGTTACTACTTCGTTGACTCATGATCCAGGGGTTGCGAAAACATTTATGTATATCTCTGATGAAAGAGAAGATGCTGATAAAGAGTTGTTAAAACTCCTAAAGCCTATAAAATCTCTATCTTCTAAAGTGTTGATATTAAAGACAGACTCAAATCTTCTTAAACAGGAGATCAGAGATAAATACTTTCAACTGAATAGTCTGTCCAAAGAGAATATGGATCTCATTGTCAAACTAGAAGCTCTTGGTAAATCTGTTACTTTAGTTAAAAAGACACGTCCTACGACTCTGACTAATGATGTTGTTGTGATTTCTTCTGATAATGAGAAAACTAAAAGTCCTTGCTTGACTTTTACAGATTGTGATAAAACCGATTTAGTCACGTCTGAAACAGATCAAGATGATGGTAGTTTGCCTAAATACATCAATTCAGAAGAGGATGAGAAACCATCTTCTAGATCTACTGATGATCAAACGAAATCTTGTGCAAAGGAAACTTTGAACCGATTCCGTGTTTGTGATCTTAAGGAATACAACTTTCAATCACTTGACATGAAACTTATATTTCTTCAACATACT
>NC_039364.1:91098346-91099545 GCF_003573695.1 Papaver somniferum
TGCTCTTATTCATGGATGGGGAAAGACACAATAAAACTGGAGCACATTTGTTTGTGTAGATGTTTATTAGAAAAGGTGTGACACTTTATGGATAGTTGCGAATCCATGGTTGTCTGAAAAATGTTCATGATTAACACGATGTTCCAAAAATAGGTTTTATTTAGAATTTTCGAATTTTAATAAACCTTCTAGCTTGAGAAGTTCGGACAAAGGAAACGAAATATATTTTTTAATATTTTCGGATTCCCCTGATATCTTTCGGTCTGAGAGTTGTCTCTTCTTAAAGGGAAACTATCTCTTGCCTGTATTATTGAAACCTTGATCAATCCTTATTTATATAACCGAGCATGCCTCCAATAACTCGCAGTATATCAAAGGCTAATAAGGAGGAAGCTCAAAAGGTTAGTGATTGTCAAGGAATCAATACAGAGAGGAAGAAGAAAAACATATCAAATATCATGTCTGATTATGATTCTGATAGTTCTGTTGGATCACAAGATGAGTCATGTATGTTGGCTTACAACCAACAAGATCCAACCAAAACCAAGTGGATTCGTTCTGATAGCATGACTCACTATATCCAAGGTCTTGAAGAACTGGAAACCAATCTCGTTATGACTGTTCGACATCAAGACTGGATAAAAAAAAGATTGAAGGAATAAGAGGAGTTCTTGCTGAACTCAAGGTTCTAATTGAAGAACTTGAGAAACAAGAAGTGGTTGCAGACAAGTGTCTTGAGACATGCTTCAAAATTTTGAACATTGAAGAAACCTCAGTGAACAACAAGAGCACCACTAGAGATTAAGTTATATGTTGTAATACTTAATCCAGGAAAATAGACATCAATTTTTGATTTCTTTCAACAATTGTATTAGGTCTATTATGAATAAAACTATCTTATTATGAATAAAATTATTTGATTTATAGTTTTTCTTGTGATAGTTTTTGATTTACATAGCCTATGCTTGAATGCTTTATCTTATTTCTATGTATGTGTATGGGATGTTTGATTTCAGTTTTCTAACCTTGATATTCGATCTCATATGTTGTGAACCCTTATGGTTTGGGTGACTTTTTGGTTTAGTAGGATTAAGTTCTAGACCATGTTAGTAGGCTTTATCAAAGGATCATGAGGGGTTCTGATTAAAACAATATGTGAAAAAGTCACAATATGTTGAATCGTTTGGTTTAGCATAAAA
>NC_039364.1:91100410-91135821 GCF_003573695.1 Papaver somniferum
AATCGTTTAGGCTTACAAAATTTTGGTGTAATTGCGGTGCTTTAATGTCTATGTTGTTTCAATTGCTTCCGGTTGAGGTGAATAATTATGCAAGTTGATTTATTTGGTTTGTATGAATTTTTTATGGCTTAACGAAATAAAAGGTTTACGGGATGAATTGTTTAGTCCAATTCAATTTCGGATAAGAGAAACTAAGTTAATTCTGATCTTAGTTAGACTTATCAAAGTGGAGGTTTCGGCTATTCAAGTCTAATTGAATTCCTTAACAGGGAATGCTAGTTAACTAACCTAGTATTTGTCTTGTTTAAAAATGAAAGGTCTAAGTTATTATTTGGATAATTAGAACCTGATGAAAAAAATAGAGTTATCTTTATTTTGGTCTTATCGAACAAGCGATTATATTTGTACAATCAGTTTAGCAAATGAACTAAGGTGCTTAGTCGATTTTTGGTTTGCTAAACTATTAGGGAAAATTGCTTCGGGCAATTGTTTCCTTGGTAACATATCAAAACAAAATTACTTTGTAGTTTTGATTTTGATATTGGTTATCAAAAATGGTGTGTGGAACCCTCGTGCTTAACTCTTATAGGTCTGCAAGTTTATTTTGAGATTTGTAAGATCCTTTCGGTTTGTCCTTTATTTGCTCATACCTTCGTCATTTTGTGACAAAATGGGGGAGAAATATATGGAGTAAACAAGTGATACTGGTATTGATTTCTATTGATTGGTATCACTAAGGGAAAGGACGTTGGTGCTTAAATGTTTATCTAACGAAAGAGTAAAGTATAGACTAAGGGGGAGTAGCATATCATATGATACTTGTAGTTATATGGACTACAAAGGAATAACAAAGACGTGCGGATTGAAAATCTACCTATCTTACCTTTAGGGGAAGTATTAGCTTTGTTATTATAATGTCAACATTGGAATTTATGGATTGAATGTATACATGTTATTGTGTTGTTGAATTCGGGAATCAAGCGTATGTGTAATGAATTCTTGTAATTTGTTTATCCATATGATGTAAGAGTTTTGTCACTAAAATTGACAAAGGGGGAGATGTTAGAGCATAGCTCGGTTGAACCAACCAAGCGTTGGTATGTCAAGTTTGGTTGTCATAATTTAGTGAACCAAAACTCATTTAAAGAGTCGCTTGATTATGTACTAGAGTCAACTTCGTATAGGTTATCTTGAAAGTATTATGATATGAGACATTACAAGTATTGCGATGACTTGAAGAAGTGAAGAAGTAAGGATCTACAACGACAACATCATCCTTCCAGTTGAGGTTAGTGATATTTGACTTGAACTGTTTCATTCCCTAACGTATCTTTCAAGTCGTGCGTATTGAAAACATAACTGCGAAGCATGAATGATTACACTCTAGTTAGACGTAGTATTAAGGAATATAATACGAAGTATAACACTTATCTTTTGAACTTCGTATATAAGACATCAATATAATCGTTTGAATGTTGTTGTGGTTATGTATGGGTATGAGGTGAAGATTTCATCCTAAGAAACAATGTTTTACATTAGTTTAAAGGAAGTAAATTCATGAACTTGTTTCGTGAATCGAAAGGGAAATCGCTGGGCTTATTGGTATTGTTATTCATTGCATATATTTTGAACTACCAATATGTGTGGTTAGTATAACCACTCATGACTTGTTTATGTTCTTGGTAAAACTATTCACAAGGCCTGACTTTTGTATTTGTATGACTTTTATTAGTGAAACTGATCTTAAGTAATCACCTGAGATGGTATGATCGATTTAGTGTTATTGGTATGGCCAACTCTAGGCAAAGGGGAACCAATCCTATGAAGAGGTGCAACCGATCACAAAGGGGAATCGATCCTTGTAAGAGGTGCAATACATTTTTAGTAGATGGGGTAACTGATCCTATGAACATGTGCAACAAGTTTTTAGTGAAAGAGGAACCGATCCTATGTACATGTGCAAAAAATACAATTAGTTACCATAAGTATGTGGGGAACCGATCCTAGTACCTAGTTAACCGAATTTTTGGAAATCTAGTGTGACTATGCACAATACTCACATGTAGGTAGAACCGAAACTTGTTTTGGTAGAACCGTGAAACTCATGATTTGTGATTGAGCGTTCTTAATCAATCACATAGTTCTTGAAAGTCAGATGAACCAATTCTAAACTCATTTGGAAGTGTGGCAAATCGGTTTCAAGATTGTAAGTATGAAAGAGGACTTACAAAATAAAGATGTCGACATACTTTGAACATGTGCAGTAACGCTTATCTTTTATTGTTCAAAGATATTCCTTAATATCTAAAGGAAAAATCTCGGATAGAAAAATAAGTTGAGAATATTTTGATTAAGGTTTTTAATTTTATTTTTGGAAAATGAAAATTGGTAATGTGCATTTACTAATTGGAGATTTTCTAAGAGATTTTTGGTCAATGTTTGGACAAAGCATTTCCAGGAATTATGGAAACCGAATCCGGAATATATTGCATATCTTGAGAACATTTTCGATTTTGGAAATTCCTTGGTGTCCAAACTTCCTTGGTCTATAAATATCAAAGTTTGCATTTCTGGCAAACTAATCCTCAGAGCCAGCAAAACTGCCTAGTTGTGTTGTTACTGGTGGAGCCGCCTATTCGGAGAGGTTAGTAACCTAATTAGGAGAAATATCTTATAATCACTCAGTTTAAAGACTTCTTTGGGATTGAGAAGCTTTATTAGTACCGTTGGTGGGAAACTAGATAATTGCGGTTTATTATTAGTTTTCGATTGATTTGATTGACTAACGGTTGTTGAACTTTGATTGCACCTAGTTTGTTTATGCTTGAGAATCTTCTCTTCTGATATAAGATTCACTCAAACTAGATCGAAGTTTCGATGAGGATCTTTAGACTGTTTGTAGTTCTAAAGACGTCTTGTGATAATCCATTTTTAACAGACTCCGTTCTGTGCGTGATTGATCACAAGTGATTCAAGTTGATTGTGTGCAGGTGTTTATTGAAGATCTAAGAAGATTTGAAGACAAAAAAAACTTTGAAGATTTCTGAATTGGGTTCATAATCTTTGGTGTGCACAATACTTGTTTCTGTTAAAGAGGATCAAACTATAATCATTTTATCCTTGTGGTAGATTGGATTGATTAGTTGAGTAGATCGGCATCAATACGTTTCTTTGTGATTCAAAGTATTGATTGAAAAATCTAGACGATTACTTCGGTAATTGTTAGTAGATAGATCTAAGGACCTGACAAAGGAGTTTATTGAAATAAACGGAAGAGCCTTTTGTCGAACTCACATCACTTGGTTGAAAAGAGTTGATGCCAAGCATATTTGTGGTTCCTTTACTGTTTGGAATACGAACCAAAGGAATTGGTCCAAGTATGTGACTTATTACAAGTTGGAGGCGTGGGAATACAGACGGAACTATGTGAACTATAGGTTTAGTTGCTTGGTCTCAACTACACGAAGTTGGTTTGATTTTGTATAGCGGATTAATCCTGAGAGTATTCAATTCTGGACAAGGTCCCGGGTTTTTCTGCATTTGCAGTTTCCTCGTTAACAAATCTTGTTGTGTCTTTTACTTTTCTATTTCCGAAATTATAATTGTTTTTATTATAAATAGAAGTAAAATACACAAACGTTAATTCTTATTTACTTGATAATAACCCTATTATGTTTGGTAAAGTTAGAACCTCTTATTAAGTAAACATACTTCGTTGTTGTATTGTCTCGATCGCGTATCCATAGACGATCACACAAAGTGTGAACCGATTAGTTGTATTGTCTCGACTCAGTCCATAGACAGTCACTTTCGGAGAAAGGACTTATAGGTGGAAAAGTTTTAGATTGAGGTATATTTAGGTACCCTCGTCTTTTCAGACTCATCAAAGTTATGGACGATTATTATGATTAATCGGTTCCTCATAAGTAACTAGATTGTTTTTTTAATTCTAGTTTGGCTTATCAAAATAACTAGATTGTTGTTTCAATTCTAGTTTGGCTTATCAAAGTAGGTACAATTATTTTTGAATAACTGGATCCTAATAAGTAACTAAGTTAATTCTGATTTTAAATCGACTTATCGAAATAGGGGTAATTAATTCATGTAATTAGATCTTGATGAAAATCTAGGATTAATTACTTTTGGTAGTTTCAGTCTTAGCTTGCCTTATTTAAAATGGTATGTTAGACCTCTGATTCGCTAAGAATCTTATAGGTCATATCGATTTCTTATGAACTTGAGAAGTTCTTTTAAAGTACTTGTTGTATTTTTTGGACTTTCCTTATTTTTGTGACAAAAAGGGGAGAATTGGAAAAAAAAAACATATGGAGAATATGATGGTTTCCAATCACTTGAGAAGTGCACATGTTTTGAAATGTATATATCTAAACATAAAAGATATAACATATTGATCAAGGGGGAAAAACATATCGCGTTGTGTAGTATAACATACTATGAAATGAATAACAATTATACTCGTATTGAATGTATGCCCAACTCACCTTTAAGGGGGTAGAGTTTTTATTATTCAAATCAAATGCTTCAATAATCGCATTTATTTTTTAATATTTGTAGGACAAAATTAATGTTGAAACTTAGAATTGAGCGTATGAAAATAGACTAAGAGATTGTTATGTAATGTTAATATCATTGTATTTTAATTCTTTTATTCTTCATATAAAGAGAATTTTGTCACTAAAATTGCAAAAAAGTGAGATTGTTAGAGCATTGCTCGTTTGAAACCACCAAGTGTTGGTCAAGTTTGTCTGTCAAGTTTAGTTCCAGAACTCGGAGAGTTGGAGAAATATATGGAGTATAGGGTAGTTTCCAATCACTTGAGAAAGGACATGTGTACCGAAAATTATATATCTAAACATAAAAGAGATAAAGCATTGATTCAGTTAGAGAAACATATTATATCGTGTAGTATTACATATATACTACGGAATTGAATAACATTATACTCAGATTGAACATATACCTAGTTCACCTTTAGGGGGAGTAGAGTTTTTGTGATTCACATGCTTCAACAACAAGATTTATTTGAATATTTGCAGGACAAAAGTGTTGTTAAAACTTGGAATCAAGTGTATCAAGATAAAATTAAGAGATTGTTATGTAATGTAATATCTTTGTTAGTTATTATATTCTCATATGTAAAGCTTTTTATCCCTAAAATTGATAAAAGAGAGACTGTTAGAGCATTAGTCAGTTGAATCCAATAAGTGTTGGTATGGCAAGTTTGGTTTTTAAGTTTAGTTCCAAAACTCGGCAGTCTCTTAATTTGATTATTATAGTCAACTTTGTTAGGTTATATTAGGAACATTGAAATGATGAGACTTGATCTTGTTACTCATGAAGAACCTGAACACTTATCAAATAACAGCAACAAAGACACCATCCTTAAGTTTGAGGTTATTAACTACATACGTCACTTGTTCGATTTCTATCTTTTGTTCATTCAGATATGAAAATGCGGGGGGTATAACAACCATACCCAACAATTCGTTTGGCAATCTGAGAGGACTTACTCCAATATACTTTCTAGAGAATCAACTAGACAGTCAGACTCAATCTAGAGAATAGTATATCAAAGAGTTTAATATCTCTTACTCTTAATTCAATCCGCAATCACAAAATAGAAATATGTGAGACCGATTGAGTATAATAGGAGTAACTTGAACGGTACCAAAGACCAATTTTCAAGTGTCAATCAATTTAAATCAACAAACCAAGGTCGAATATTCTAATTGATTGAACTTAACGCACAACCTGTGATATTTCAATTATATAACAAAATATAATGCGGAAAAGAAATAACACAGTCACCAGAATTTTGTTAACGAGGAAATCGCAAATGCATAAAACCACGGGACCTAGTCCACATTGAACACCACATTGTATTAAGCCGCTACAGACTCTAGCCTACTACCAATTAACTTCGGACTGGACTGTAGTTGAACCCGAATCAATCTCACACTGATTCAAGGTACAGTAGCGTTCCTTACGTCTCTGATCCCAGCAAGATACTATGCACTTGATTCCCTTAGTTGATCTCACCCACAACCAAGAGTTACTACGACCCAAAGTCTAAGACTTGATAAAATCCATCTCACACAGAAAAGTCTATAGATTGAATAAATCTGTCTCCCATAGAAATACCCAAGATTTTTTGTTCCGTCTTATGATAAATCAAGGTGGACAGGATCGGACTTATATTCCCGAAGAATAGCCTAGTATTATCAATCACCTCACGATACTCTTAATCGACTAGCGAAACAAGAAATTATGGAATCACAAACGACGAGATGAAGATGTTTGTGATTACTTTTATCTTGCCTATCGGATAAATTAATCTCAAGTTAATTATTTCAATTGAACTCAATACGATAAAATCGGGCAAGACAAGAACACACAACTACAAAGAAAATATTTGGGTATGGATTCACAATCCCAATGAAGTCTTTGAAGTCGTTAACCTATAGGGTCTCGATAGAAACCTAAGGTTAAAGGGGAATCGACTCTAGCTTATGCAACTAGTAACACACATGAGGTGTGGGGATTAGTTTTTCCAGTTCCTAGAGTTCTCCTTTATATAGTTTTCAAATCAGGGTTTGCAATCGAAGTTACCTTGGTAACAAAGCATTCAATATTCACCGTCAGATGAAAACCTGATTCAACCAAGCTAATATCTTTCAACCGTTAGATCGAACTTAGCTTGTTACACACAAATGAAATGTACCCTCATTTAGGTTTATGTAACCGTACCCAAACGTGTACATCATATTGGTTCACAAATAGTTAACCGAGGTTAGCCATATAATTACTTTCATATCAACCTTATTCATCTTAACCATAACTAGTTCAAATGACTCAAATGAAACTACTTAAAGAGTTGTTCAATTGCTATATTCTCATAGAATTATACAAGAACACAATTGAAGCAAAATTGGTTTGATTCACTCGAATCAATCATGAACATTATAGCCACGGTTTGCAAAGATTGCATTCCTTATTGTATAAATGTTTATGTTCATGTTCATAACTGATTTTAGAACTTTAACCTTCAAGTATGCAAATGGGTACGCATACTTGAAATAACCGGACTAAGATTGGGTTTCGCCTGTACGCAAACGGGTACACGTACTTCCAATCCCAGCAGAAATTCTCGGACATGAACCTGTACGCCAGTACGCAAACGGGTACGCATACTTAGGTTCCCGGATTTCTCAAACCAACAGGTACGCAAACGGGAGCGCATACTATGGTTCCCGGACATGGATTACATATGTGCAAGAGTGCACAACATGACATATCCAATAATGGTTAAATGTTCTAAACTCTTATTTCAATCATTGAAACTTTCTTATAGGATGACAATAGTCGTTTTCACATACTATTAGCATCAAAGCAATTTTCAAGTTATTGAAATAATCATAACGAAATATTCCAAGACTACACCAAATGATTGTATCACAAACCATGTAAGATGTTACTCGGCAATTTTCACGTGATATAAGATGAACTTGGTCGAAGCGAAATCTTGCCAACATATATTTTGAGAAATATGTAAGAGAGATAGACTCAGCTCGAAATCTCAAATGTGTATATAGAAAACTATATCGTAATACGACTTATGTCTCAATATAGGAGATAAATTAGAAATAGACTTTCCAAGTGATAGATGAGTTTAAGTCTCCACATACCTTTTGTCGATGAAGTTCCACAAGCTCCCCTTAGTAGTTCTTCGTCTTCAAATGATGAACGTCATGAAGTCTAAGCTCAACTACACAATCTATGTCCTAGTCCGAGACATCTATAAATAGGCTAGAAATCAGGACTTATAGTTTTCATCACTAACATTGAAAAACATGCTTGAGCTAGCAACGCATGCGAGTTTGACCGAGCAGTGCTCTAACAATCTCCCCCTTTGTCAATTTTAGTGATAATACTATCAATACATATGGATTACAAAATAAATAAAAATTGTAGCTTCTCATCCAAATGATTGATCTCCTTGGCATCTTCAACACGAATCGAAAACTTCGTCACTTCCAAGTACTCCATGATTATAAACGTGTTCAACTCAGCGTCATAGTTGTTGAAGATCCGTAGCGATAACAATGAGAAAATAAAAGCTCTCAATCATTGTTATACAGTGTCATATTATTATTACACAGAATCAAAGTTCAATTGTATCACAACTTTGACAACAATACTATGGTGATATGTATCACTCTCCCTTAGTCAATACTTCATCCCAACATGAAAACCACTCCCCCTTACATAATGATCCGTAAACCATGTGTATTTGTAGTATGAGACTACACATTAATTCTCCCCTTTTTGTCAATATAAATTGGAAAAGGTACGAAAACTAGTGGGATCCTCATGAAATTTTCATAGAGATACTTTATGAACAAAAGAGAATAACATACCAACTTATTTTGATGCAATCATAAAGCCGAAGCTAAATGCATTCATCAAGGAGTTTATAAAGATATAAGATAACCCCTATAATATTCCACAGCCTCACTCCCCACAAAGATTTGGAAATTAAGCACAAGTTCATTTAAGAACTCTCCCCTATAAAATGTCATTCCCGAAAGAACAACAAAGGCGACCTTGCTTTTACAAGAAAAGAAGGATTTCTTTGGAAATAACCAAATCACATAATCCAAAACTCTGAATTGAATCAACCACAAAAATGATCAATTCAATTGGTCAAGCTCGACATAAGAGAACTTACAGAGCAACATAGTATCTTCACAAAAATGTGGATCGGAGATCAACCAATACTGCAGAATATACAAGAATTCATTCTATTTTTCATTATTATTTGCACAATGACATATATTAGACATAATCCTTGTAAATAAAAGTTCATCATTTCTTCCATCAAAATTTGCATGATGACATAAAAGGCTTTAACTTTTGTTTGTCAAAAGTTTATTCTATATTTTGTCAATACTTTTATATCGACATAATAGGGATAACTTTTGGACAAGTATGGGACAGTCATAGGTTCACGGACGTAAACAACATATCCCATAACAATTTGCAATATATAAAATCATAACGATTAAAATTGCAAACATCATCTTCCAAAAAACTTAGAATTTAAATAAATAAATCTAAAAACATGAAGATGAAAACGTTGGAGATAGCTATGTGTACTTACAATAATGGCTATTCCAAACCCTAGTTATTCTTCTAAAAACACAAGAAATAAATTCTCATAAGAAGATTTACTAGACATAAATAAAGAGTATAACTCTAAAACAAAGGATAAGACACCACCGACTAGTCATCATCTTCACCATCGGAGACCATAAGAGTGGCTTGAATCCTATCCATGTCATCCTTGATTTCCGGAAACTTAGTAGAAATCACAAGTAATAGTTCTTGGACGCACTTTACCTTGGCACTAATCTTATCAACACCTTTGAAAATTTGTTGAAGAAGATTTATGGAGGTGGAATCACATGTGCCATCTAGTGTGTCACTTCTTTGTCTCTTGCAAGCGTTTTCCTTAATACGTTTGAATGTACAAGGGCGGACTAGCTTGGGAGTTCCAATAGAGTTCCTAATCGGATTTATAGAGAAAGAGTGACAAATTCGCTCAATCAAGCAAGGGTATCCTAGATTCTTGTTGGAATACGTCATCGACATCATTTGACATATGATGAACCCGCAAATGTCGAGACCTTGAGTTTCCAAAACAAGAAAATAGACCAACTCCGCAAACTCACGACTCCAACGAGAATTCTCAATCGTGGAGGGACAAAGGTTTGATATACCAAGTTTACCAAAGTACATCAAGGAAAGATTAAGATTATTAGTAGGAAACTTTCCTTCATTCCAAGCAACACTCTTTCCACAAAGTACAATGGAGATGGTTTCATAAGTAGGATGTTCATGACTAGGTCTTGGAAGGCGAAAATTCCCAATGAGAATATCAGTAATTCTTGAAATTAACTCTCTAGTTACATGAATCCTTTGTCTATTAACCATGGTCTTGAATTCCATGTCGTCATGATTAACATCATAGATGTTAGCATAGAAGAATCTTGTAAGAGTGTCAAAACCTTCACCAAGACCATCAAAAATATTTCCAAGCTTGAATTTTTCAAAAAAAATTAAATCCTCTTTATGTCCACTAGAAAAATCCAATTTCTTTTCTAGAATAAATCCATTAGATGAAATCCTTCAAAAACTCTAGCACAAGAATCATTGACAAATCTAATACTAAGAGAATCTTGATCTACAGGAAAATTCATGCTAGAAGATAAATAATCCAAATTTTTTGAAATTCTTTTTGAAACCTTGAAATTCATTATGAGATCTAGAAATTGGAAAGGAAAACAAGAGGAAATCACTTACTTGGAATGAACCTTGAACAACCCTTTTTCTTCTTTTTATCCAAGGATGTTTTAATGGAGGAAATACATGAACCCTAGACGTTCATGTACGCAGACAAGATGGGAGGAGGGAGAAGGTACGCGTACTGATCCTTTTATATGCCCAAAAATGGGCTTGGACCCGTTCCTGAACCGCGACCCACAAAGGGAATGTAGGATTTCTTAGGTGTTCCACTACATAGGTTTCGCAACCCGTAAAAACACACAGACGTGTCAAAAGACGGTGCACTAGAAAGCTATTTTACAAAAACTAAAATCAACACTGACCCAGGTACCAATAAATCAAATCGTTTCTTGCGCCATCTCAAGTTATATACAAATGGGGTAGTGCTAAGCAAGTTACCAAGTGGCAAAATGTGCAGAGAGATCCTCATGCACCATTTCCGGTTGATATTCGTGAGCAGTACCAGTGATATAATCATAGTAATAGCGATAATCAGGGTTAACAGGGCTTTCTATCTTCGTTTTCATTCGACCAGAAAGGATATTTTTCTGATATCTTAAACCAGTATCAACAACATAAGAATCTGTTTCATTGGACCTACTTGTGTTGATAATATGTTTAGTTCGTATATCATGATAGCATGATTTGACACGTACAGAACTATTATCGGATCGATTCTTTTTCTTAACAAAGTTAAACTTTTCTAAGAATCTAAAAACGTTTTCAAATGCTCTAAATAGGTCTTTGTAAATTGACCCATCATGATAGTATTCCTCAAAAAGATTAAGAGTTAATCTAGTGAGATTCCATATCTTTGAGCATAAAGGACGCTTTCTCAATTTTCCTTTCTTTTTAATTTTTCCTTTAGATTGTTTCACATCATCTAAGTTTTCCAAAGTCTTAGATGTAATGGGATTGTCATGAGGAACCATAGGCTTGATACATAATAATCTATGAACAATATTTAAGGAGTTCTGGCGTGCGTTACAGATGCCAAGAGCAAGTTTTCCAAAGAAATTTCCCATAAGGGAAAACTTTAAAGGATCGGTCAAACACAAACTTATTAGTCTTATAGTGTTTGCCTGCTCTGATACCAATTAAAATGCGGGGGTCTAACAACCACACCCGACAATTCGTTTGGCAATCTGAGAGGACTTACTCCAATATAGTTCCTAGAGAATCAACTAGACAGTCAGACTCAATATAGAGAATAGTATATTAAAGATTTTAATATCTCTAACTCTTAATTCAATATGCAATTAGAAAATAGAAATTTGTGAGCCCGATTGAATATAAGAGGAGTAACTTGAACGGTACCAAAGACCAATGTTCAAGTGTCAATCATTTTAAATCAACAACCCAAGGTCGGATATTCTAATTGATTGAACTTAACGCACAACCTATGATATTTCAATTATATAACAAAATATAATGCGGAAAAGAAATAACATAGACACCAGAATTTTGTTAACAAGGAAACCGCAAATGCAGAAAAACCCCGGTACCTAGTCCACATTGAACAACACACTGTATTAAGCCGCTACAGACTCTAGCCAACTACCAATTAACTTTGGATTGGACTGTAGTTGACCCTAATCAATCTCACACTGATTCAAGGTACAGTTGCGTTCCTTACATCTCTGATCCCAGCAGGATACTACGCACTTGATTCCATTAGTTGATCTCACCCACAACCAAGAGTTGCTACGACCCAAAGTCGAAGACTTGATAAACAAATTTGTCTCACACATAAAAATCTGTAGATTGAACAAATCTGTCTCCCACAGAAATACCCAAGAGTTTTTGTTCCGTCTTTTGATAAATCAAGGTGAACAGGAACCAATTGATAAACCGGACTTATATTCCCGAAGAACAGTATAGTATTATCAATCACCTCACAATAATCTTAATCGACTAGCGAAACAAGATATTTTGGAATCACAAACGATGAGACGAAGATATTTGTGATTACTTTTATCTTGCTTATCAGATAAATTAATCTCGAGTCAATTATTTCAATTGAACACAATACGATAGAATCGGGCAAGATCAGGACACGCAACTACAAAGAATGGTCTGGCTTCACAATCCCAATGAAGTCCTTGAAGTCGTTAACCTACAGGGTCTCGATAGAAACCTAAGGTTAAAGGATAATCGACTCTAGTTTATGCAACTAGTAAAACACATGAGGAGTGGGGATTAGTTTTCCCAGTTGCTAGATTTCTCCTTTATATAGTTTTCAAATCAGGGTTTGCAATCCAAGTTACCTTGGTAACAAAGCATTCAATATTCGTCGTTAGATGAAAAACCTGATTCAACCAAGCTAATGTCTTTCAACCGTTAGATCGAACTTAGCTTGTTACTCACAAATGAAATGTACCCTCATTTAGGTTTATGTAACCGTACCCAAACGTGTACACCATGTTGGTTCACAGATAGTTAACCGAGGTTAGCCATATGATTACTCTCATATCAACCTTATTCATCTTAACCATAACTAGTTCAAATGACTCAAATGAAACTAGTTAAAGAGTTTTTCAATTGCTATATTCTCATAGAATTATACAAGAACACAATTGAATCAAAATCGGTTTGATTCACTCGAATGAATCATGAACATTATAGCCACGGTTTCCAAAGATTGCATTCCTTATTATATAAATGTTTATGTTCATGTTCATAGCCGATTTTAGAACTTTAACCTTCAAGTATGCAAACAGATACGCAAACTTGAAATACCCGGACTAAGATTGGGTTTCGCCAGTACGCAAACGGGTACGCATACTTCCAATCCCAGCAGAAATTCTAGGACATGAACCTGTACGCCAGTACGCAAACGGGTACGCATACTTAGGTTCCCGGATTTCTCAAACCAACAGGTACGCAAACGGGTGCGCATATTATGGTTCCCAGACATGGATTACTTATGTGCAAGAGTGTACAACATGACATATACAATAATTGTTAAGTGTTCTAAACTCTTATTTCAATAATTGAAACTTTCTAAGAGGATGACAATAGTCATTTTCACATACTATTAGCATCAAAGCAATTTTCAAGTTATTGAAATAATCATAAAGAAACATTCCAAGACTATACCAAATGATTGTATCACAAACCATGTAAGATGTTATTCGGAAATATTCACATGATATAAGATAAACTTGGTCGAAGCGAAAGCTTTCCAACACATATTTCGAGAAATATGTAAGCGAGATAGACTCTGCTCGAAATCTCAAATGTGTATATAGAAAACTATATCGTAATACGATTTATGTCTCAATATAGGAGATAGAGTAGAAATAGACTTTCCAAGTGATAGATGAGTTTAAGTCTCCATATACCTTTTATCGATGAAGTTCCACAAGCTCCCCTTAGTAGTTCTTTCTCTTCAAATGATGAGCGTCGTGAAGTCTAAGCTTAACTACACAATCTATGTCCTAATCCGAGACATCTATAAATAGGCTAGAAATCAAGAGTTATAGTTTTGATCACTAACATTGACAAACATGCTTGAGATAGCAACACATGCGAGTTCGAACGAGCAGTGCTCTAACAAGCTCGATGTTTATTGTAACATAATATAGGTAGTAATGTGTGTTTACATTGACGTTAGTATTGGTGACTTGGTCGTTATACTATAATCAAAATATCATTAAGGAATGATATACTAGTTGGTTATACAACTTGAGTATATAGAGCATGAAGTGTAGTTTATTTATGGACTTCGTATTATATACATTGCACTAACTAGTAATTCGTTGTTATTTATTGTGATGAACTTTCAAATGAATCCATACTTTGGAATTAAATTTAAAGGAAATTTCAATTACATAGTTTTCGTAGTTGAAAAGGTGATTGAAAGATCTATTCCAAAAAATGATCCTAAGTAAGGATCTAAACTAGAACCTATGATATCTGATTCGGCAGGTAGGGTTCGCCGAATAGAATATTGGTAACAGTTTGTACTTTTCTAATACTGAGGCCTGTTCCACCAAAATTGGCTCTAGAATTGGTATATCTTTCAGCTAAGCATGCTCGGGCTGGAGTAATCTATGGGTGGGTGACTTACCAGGAAGCTACTGCTGGACAACCGTAGTGGTGCCAATTAAAAACCTTACATTACTGGATAACCGTAGTAGCTAAGAGGAGACAATATCCGTCGAGGTCGGGTCATTACAAAATGGTATCATAGGCAACGATGGGTCACCTGTCGAGAGTGAGGGAGTACGATGGACGGGTTAGGCCACATACTGGTCTCATAAGTGGCAGAGAATGTTGGAGATATATGTTTAATATATTTTGGAGCCAAGGATGGATCCAATTTAACGTGGTGATATTATAATACTCTGATTCGGAAGGTAGGGTTCGTTGATTAGAGAATATAGACAATGGCTTGTTCTTTCCTAACACCGGGGATTTTTCAGCATAATTGGATCCAAAATTGGCATAATTCTCTCAGTTAAGTATGCTCGGGCGAGAGTAATCCAGGGATGGATGACTTCCTGGAAAGTTATTGTTGGATAACCGGAGTGGTGCCCATTAAAAACCTCACACTACTGGATAATTGCAGTGACTAAGTAGGGACAGTATCGTTAGAGGGTCGGGTCATATAATGATCTACACTACAAATGAGTAATCAGGCTCAACCTACAGGATCTACATCTGCAAGAGAATACATCAGCCAAACAAAATAGTGCAACGTCTACAAGACATGCGTCTCTCACACAAGTGAGACTACAACCACTACTTACAGCTAAGGGTGCCCATAACTACTACATGGTACATGACAAATACCCACCCTTTAAATTATCCTTGTCCTCAAGGATATGAGTTAAAAAGTCAGCTTGAGTGCCGGAGAGAAACTCATTACAAGACCAAAACCACACTGCTAATAAAACCCCATGTGAGGCCCTTGAAAACTTAAATACTAGGTTCACCAATCCACCTATCTTGTCTCTGCGACTGCATTAATATCTACGATGTTAGTTACTCCTTTAAAATCAACCAGTGAACTTTGACTTTCTTTCAAACATAGATCTTCACTGACTGCCACAAGTCTGTCCACTTTTATCATCAAAACTAGAACATGTGTCATTTAGTTGAATGCCATGAATAAGTATCAGTATACCATCGAGATGAGTAGCCGGTTTCTCGGTGAATGATACAATTTCATCAAGTATAATTGCAAGTATGTGAACTGATAATATAAAATCTTCCATAGAGCCCGGATTGTCATGTTTCCTCAATTCAGCCAAGGCATGAGTGGAAATATCCCTTTCTTCCTTTTTGTAATTACATTCAGAAGCACTTGGAGCTGAATATAACGATGACACACGACTAGCGCTGACATTGATACAATAACTATACCTGATTTGAAGGCGAACTGCTTGTAATATTCGAGCATCTTTAGCTTGTCATTTTCTCCTCTGTAGCACTATTAACTTCTCGTCCTTAGCTAAAGTAACTTGTTTGTAGTCGACCTTTCCTATGCAGAAGTGAATTCCAACACTAGTACATCTAATATTTCCTGCACCCCATAAGCCCCACGGAAACAACTTGAATTCCCACTTCGAACAGACCACCATAAAGAAAACAACTAGATTGTGAATTATTGTGACCATGAACTGTATTCTGATTATTCTGTCATAGAACTTCAACTTCATAACTCCCTCTTGAACATCAAGAATCTCATACAGCACAGATAGAGGCGTTCGACTGTATGCGAAGAAACCCATCCATAATAACCAGAAATAACTTCCAACAATTGTGAGAATCAACACAAGAGAACATGCACGGAGCTTAATCCAATAAACATTCAACACGACCATCAACTTGTGTGAGAACAGTTTACCATCTGGTACATAAAATGCTCTAAATAGCATTACACAATGAAGAATACTTCTAGGCTGCCCTGTATAGAACCAATGATAGACTGTAGCTATAGTATTAATTTAGTGAAACAAATTCAATATTACCTCTTAAAATCCTCACAAGAATCTTCGATATATCACCTTGCCACGAAAATTCAACAAACAGATTGTTAGAATCACTTATTGCAATCTCTACAGCAAACACATAACATACACATTGTATCTTGGTAAAAAAAATTACCATATCTAAGCAAGAGTATCTCCTATACTGAAACTCCCTGCTACGGCAAACACCCTGTGTCTATAATCCAGACCTTGACAATTCAGGAATAGATGTAAAAAAAATCTTGAATACAGTTGGACAACATACTTAATGAAAGAAACCAGATTACACATATACTTCTCTTCAAAAGAACCAGTGACGAATTATTTTGTATGTTTGATTCAACACAGATCCTTAATGATTCCATCTGTGAAATTTCCAATTTCATAAGAAACCCAAACCTCAGATGTAAGACTAGAGAATTAACACCACTAAAACTTCATTTGCTACAAAGATGCATTTGATCCAAAATTTCAGGTGCCTTCTCGCTGATAGACAGTTCTGCCATTCCAGTAATGAATATGTTACAATACGCATTTCCTCTTTGAGGTATTTTCAGAAATGCCCTAGCTATTCCAAATGCACCACTAATTGCAACCATATTACCTTTCCCATAATCATTCACTCCTCGATCCAACAACATACGCTCATCACCATGACTGGAGATACTATCTTTGTGTAATAACTTTGCAAGGTGAGTCATGACATTAGTCCAGGGAACCTTCTTCTGAAGCAAAATTTTCTCAAACAATTTACGTGATGTACCAATTCCACCCATGTTACCAGAAGTATCACCAGTCTACAATACAAATATTCTCCACTTCTAAGTATGTAAAACTCTTTACCACGATAAAACAATCTTCGACCGCAACTATAACGGGTGATACCACCTCTCTGTGACATTTTCACAAACAATTTCTTACCATAACAACTGTCATTATCTCTAACAATTATACACTCAGTTGAGTTCTTAAACATTGAATCAAATTGGTAACCATGTCGAAGGAAAAAGTCATAAACAGATTCTACATAATAAGAAGACTTTTTCATAGCTTTAAAATATTTCCAAGATCAAATTCTCTACTTGTAAAGTTGAAACAATGGTGAGAAGATTTCTCACTGGCCATTTGGTGACTGATAACATATTTTCCCTTGAAACACATAATACCCAATTGAAGCATTTTAACAAGCAGATAATCCTAATCACCAGTATAACCATCTGAAAAAGTGGGGGTACAACAACCACACCCAATATTTCGTTGCCAATTTGAGTGGACAAACTCCAATATACTTTCAAGAGAATCAACTAGACAGTCAGACTCAATCTTTATAAAAGTATATCAAAAGAGTTATATTTCAATTTCTCAATTTAATCTGCAACCAAATAAATAGGAATTTGCGAGCCCGATTGAATAAGAGAAATAACTTGGACGGTATCAGAAACCAATATCCAAGTGTCAATCAATTCAATCAACAACCCAAAGGTCGGATTTAAGAACTGATTGAACTTAACGCACAACCTGTGATATTTCTATTATATAACAAAATATAATGCGAAAAAGAAATAACACATACACCAGAATTTTTATAACGAGGAAACCACAAATGCAGAAAAACCCCGGGACCGAGTACAACTTTGAACACCACACTGTATTAAGCCGCTACAGAGACTAGCCTACTACCAATGAACTTTGGACTGGAATGTAGTTGAGCCCTAACCAATCTCACACTGATCAAGGTACAATTGCGCTCCTTACGTCTCTGAACCCCAACATGATTCTACCCATAACCAAGAGTTGCTACGACCCAAAGTCGAAAAGCTTGATAAACCAATCTGTCTCACACAGAAAAGTCTATTGAGATAGATAAATCTGTCTCCCACAGAAATACCTATGAGTTTTTTTTCGTCTTATGATAAATCAAGGTGCACAGGAACCAATTGATAAACCATACTTATATTCCCGAAGAATAACCAAGTATTATCAATCACCTCACAATAATATTAATCATATGGAAGCGAAACAAGATATTGTGGAATCACAAACGATGAGACGAAGATGTTTATGACTTCTTTTAATCTTACCTATAGGAGATAAATCTCAAGCAAATCTTCACAAAGATAATACTCAATCACGATAGTAGAAGTAAGATCTGAACACACAACTACAGAGAAAATAGTTGGGTATGGCTTCACAATCCCAATGAAGTATTTTAGTCGTTAACCTACATGGTTTTGGAATAAACCTAATGTTAAAGAAGAATCGACTATAGTCGGAACTAGTATCACACAGGAGGTGTGGGGATTAGGTTTCCCAGTTGCTAGAGTTCTCCCTTATATAGTCTTCAAATCAGGGTTTGATAGCTTTGGAACAAAGAAATCAATATTGACCGTTAGATGAAACCTGATCTAAGAGCCAAGCTAAATTTTCTTGAAACCAAAGCAATATCTCTCCACCGTTAGATGGACTTAGTTTGTTACACACAAATGAAATGCACCTTCATTTAAATATAGGTAACCGTACCTAAACGTGCACACTAGGTTGGCTTAACAATAGTTAACCGAAGTTAGCCATATGAACACTTTCATATCAACCTTATTCATCTTAATCACAACTAGTTCAAATGACTCAAATGAAACTAGTTATAGAGTTGTTCAATTGTTATATTCTCATAGAAGTATACAAGAACACAATTGAATCAAAATCGGTTTGATTCACTCGAATCAATTCATGAACATTAGATCCACAGTTTTCAAGTGATTGCATTCCTTATTACATAAATGTATTAGTTCATGTTACAACCAATTCTAGAAATTTAACCCACTCAAGTATGCAGACGGGTACGCATACTTAAGTAGACGGACTTGGACTGTGTCTGACAGTACGCGTACGGCTACGTATACTACCGCACATCCAAAACAACAGTTGAAATTAGTACGCGTACGGGTACGCATACAATAGTTCTCGGAATGTAACTGAGTTCGTCAGTATGCGTAAGAGTATGCATACCAAGGCTCCCGGACTTCACCTGATTTTGCCAGTACGCAAACGGGTATGCATACTAAACCGGTATTGGATCAACTTATATGTAAGTACGCATACTATGTATATAATCCAATTTGTGGTTAAGTGTTCTAAAAACTGTATTTCAATCGTTGAAAAATTCTTAGAGTATGACAATAGTTGTTTTCACAAACTATTAGCATCAAAGCAATTTTCAAGTCATTGAAATAATCATTACGAACATTCCAAGTCTACATCAATGACTGTATCACACAAATCATGTTAGACATTACCAGGCTCTTTTGACATGATCATATTTTGACTTTCGTCAGGAATATAAGATGAACTTGGTCGAAGCGAAGCTTACCAACACATATTTTGAGAAATATGTAAGCGAGTTAAACTCAGCTCGAAGTATCAAATGTGTATAATCGAATACTATATAGCAATATGACTTTTGTCTCAATATAGGAGATAAAGTAGAAATAAACTTTCCGAGTGATAGATGAGTTTCAGTCTCCACATAACTTTTGTTGATGAAGTTCCACAAGCTCTCCTTAGTAGTTCTTCGTCTTCAATTGATGAATGCCTGTAGATAGGTAAAAACGATTTGATGGTTTTTACGGAATTGAGGAGACGACCGTGCGGAGGAGACTCCTTGAACCGAGCGAAATGTTTAACCTCACACAGATGCGCTGCAAAAAGGGAGTGCTTTAAGTTCGAGAGATCAATCTTTAGGACTCCGGCTTAAACCAAGACAATGGTCGTTCCAGAGTCAATTCGGTCACAAGAGAGGATGGGTCGATCTGTAGGAGAGAAGCTGAGAAATGTGTGAGATCAATGGTGATCAAAGATTGTTGGTGTGTTATGTATTTTACGTGAAAATAGTTTCTGAATAGTTGAGTTACTCAGTTGAGAGTAATTGTTAGGACGATAAGTTCGTGTAGACGAGACACGAGAATTGTCTGTTTTTTACGAAAAACTGTCTTATTTTCAATCATGATTCAGAGACTTATTTATATTTCTAGAATTGTAAACACCTTGATCCCATGAAGTGTGACAGTTGCTGGAGTCAAAGAGTGGGGCAGTGGAAATCGTGTTAAAACCAGTTGCTCATCGTGCGGAGACTTGGTTTATTTTCTACCTACTACTTTGCTAGCTCCTTCAACCGATTGCACGACTTGCTCACATTCTCATCATGTGTATGAACACACATTCCGTAGACCGCCAGACCAAAACCCTAGTTAATATCCCCCTATGTGACACGATTGATGTCTCGTGATTATGGAGTCTGCAAGGCAGACGTGTATTTAGTTAGTCAGTTGCTGACTTCGTGGGACGATGAGCCCTTGCATTGCTGAGTCGAACAAATGTTCTGGGACTCATGAATTGAACGTGTCTGTTGAGACAGAAGTATAATTGTCGAATAAATGTTGATAGTTAACGTGAACAAATATTGTTCACTTGATAAATTGTTGAATATTGATAGTTGAACCAATATTCCTTAGTCTGAGCAAATATTGCTCGTCTGAGCGAATGTTGCTCATTTGATGAATTATTGGTAACAGGACCAAATAAAATATTAATTTAAAATACTAGAACCGAGTATTAGAATGTTGATCATGGGATCAACGTAAAATTATTAATGTTTGAATCTTCTCAGAATTATGTTTTGCATAGCTTTGGATTCGAAACGCTAATTTTGATCAATTGCTGATCAATTAATGATTTATTAAAAATCAACCACGGAGTGAAGGAGGGACCGGATACATGGGATGATGGATCGACCATGTAGCGCCAAGATGCTCGAGAGAACAAAATACCAAAGTCTCTTGAAGACCAGTTGGTGAAAAGATGATTAAATGCTGGTTTAATCATTTATTCAAACAATGTTCGTCTGAACCTTAGGTGATAAAACATCATAAATTATGAAGAGATGAAGGACCGGCCAAGGGGTCATGAAACCGGCCCTGGTTGGTCACGGGATCGACTGACGATCGTTTTATGAAATTCCAAAATCGTTTGGAAGAGTTTGAACCTAATATGACTAAATTATGTGGGATCGGCCTCTTCCAAGCCAAAGAGCCAACCTTGGTCGGTCAATGTAATATGCTCGTGTCGCCAAAATGCTCGCGTCTCAGTCCTGAGAATTTTGATATTTTCTGGTGTGCATTTGAGCAATCATTTGAGAAAATATGAAGAAATCAAGGTTTTTGCTCAAACTGAGGAAACTTCATAAGATGAAGGAAATAATTATAATAAAATGAATGAATCATGAAGTGTGGGACCGGCTATGGCCAAGGCATGTACGGCCGGCCAATGAGCACGGTCCCATGACACTTTTCCTAATTTACTATTATTTTCATGATTTTAGGGAAATATCATGAAATCAAGGAGTTTGTTGAAATCAAAGAGTTTCCTTGAAGTGAGGGAGTTTCCATGAGATGAGAGAAACAAATAAATCAATGATAATAAAATAAGGGTGGGTGTACCGGCTTGGGCATGGTCGGCGGGCTAGGACCCGGTCCCGCGAGTTTTCCCTAATTTTATGTCTTTTCCTTGATGTTAAGGAAATATCATGAAATTAAAGGATTTCCATGAGATGATGGAAATAATTAATAAAATAAGGAATTACAAGGTGTGGGACCGGTCACGGCTAGGGCATGGCTGGCCGGTGATCGTTGTCGTATGCGTCAAAAATAATTTCACTTTCCTAAAGTATATGATAAGAAAGATTTCGTTTCCACAGAGAGGCAATTTTAGTTATTACGTATTCAATTTCCTAAAAGTAACCAATTGGGGGGATTTCTGATTTTTATGTAAGCAATAAAAGTAAATCAAAAGCAAAGTAAATTGGAGAAAGTAATCAATAGAGAAAGATATTGGTCAAGGAATTCACCTTCAATCTAAAACATGTGCTTGCATACATGATTAGAATTACAATTTAATCTCTTCATCATCAAAAGCCTAGAGTATCAAGAGGGCAAGATGTTCCAATAATTTCCTAAGTTCATCAACACACACAATAGAGATGCGTATGTGAATTCTACCTAAAGAATAATTTCCGAATCTGGAATGTATTGCATATCTTGAGAACATTTTCGGTTTTGGAAATTCCTTGGTGTCCAAACTTCCTTGGTCTATAAATATTAAAGTTTGCATTTCTAGCAAACTAATCCTCAGAGCCAGCAAAACTGCCTAGTTGTGTTGTTACTGGTGGAGCCGCCTATTCGGAGAGGAAAGTAAACTAATTAGGAGAAATCTCTTACAATCACTCAGTTTAAAGACTTCTTTGGGATTGAGAAGCTCTATTAGTACCGTTGGTGGGAAACTAGATAATTGTTGTTTATTATTAATTTTCGATTGATTTGATTGATTAACGGTTGTTGAACTTTGATTGCACCTAGTTTGTTTATGCTTGAGAATCTTCTCTTCTGATATAAGATTCACTCAAACTAGATCGAAGTTTCGATGAGGATCTTTAGACTGTTTGTAGTTCTAAAGACGTCTTGTGATAATCCATTGTTAACATACTCCGTTTTGTGCGTGATTGATCACAAGTGATTCAAGTTGATTGTGTGCAGGTGTTTATTGAAGAACTAAGAAGATTTGAAGACAAAGAAGACTTTGAAGATTTCTGAATTGGGTTCATAATCTTTGGTGTGCACAATACTTGTTTCGGTTAAAGAGTATCAAACTATAATCATTTTATCCTTGTGGTAGATTGGATTGATTAGTTGAGTAGATCAGCATCAATACGTTTCTTTGTGATTCAAAGTATTGATTGAAAAATATAGACAATTACTTCGGTAATTGTTAGTAGATATATCTAAGGACCTGACAAAGGAGTTTATTGAGATAAACGGAAGAGCCTTTTGTCGAACTCACATCACTTGGTTGAAAAGAGTTGATGCCAAGAAGATTTGTGGTTCCTTTACTCTTTGGAATACGAACCAAAGAAATTGGTCCAAGTATGTGACTTATTACAAGTTGGAGGCGTGGGAATACAGACGGAACTAGGTGAACTATAGGTTTAGTTGCTTGGTCTCAACTAAGTTGGTTTGATTTTGTATAGCGGCTTAATCCTGAGAGTATTCAATTCTGGACAAGGTCCCGGGGTTTCTGCATATGCGGTTTCCTCGTTAAGAAAATCTTGCTGTGTCTTTTACTTTTCTATTTCCGCAATTATAATTGTTTTTATAATAATTAGAGTAAAATACACAAACGTTAATTCATATTTACTTGATAGTAATCCTATTATGTTTAGTTAAGTCTGAACCTCTTATCAAGTAAACATACTCCGTTGTTGTATTGTTTTGATGTCGTATTCATAAACGATCACACGAAGTGTGAACCGATTAGTTGTATTGTCTCGACTCAGTCCATAGACAATCACTTTCGGAGAAAGGACTTATAGGTGGAAAAGTTTTAGATTGAGGTATATTTGGGTACCCTCGTCTTTTAAATTGGTATCAGAGCAGGCAAACACGAAAAGATCTAACAATCTATGTTTGGTGCGATCTAACCTATATGAAATTGAATCCATGTCTGATTCAGTTAACGTTATGAAAGAGTATGAATACTCAAAAGTTTAAGATGTTACTACTTCGTTGACTCATGATCCAGGGGTTGCGAAAACATTTATGTATATCTCTGATGAAAGAGAAGATGCTGATAAAGAGTTGTTAAAACTCCTAAAGCCTATAAAATCTCTATCTTCTAAAGTGTTGATATTAAAGACAGACTCAAATCTTCTTAAACAGGAGATCAGAGATAAATACTTTCAACTGAATAGTCTGTCCAAAGAGAATATGGATCTCATTGTCAAACTAGAAGCTCTTGGTAAATCTGTTACTTTAGTTAAAAAGACACGTCCTACGACTCTGACTAATGATGTTGTTGTGATTTCTTCTGATAATGAGAAAACTAAAAGTCCTTGCTTGACTTTTACAGATTGTGATAAAACCGATTTAGTCACGTCTGAAACAGATCAAGATGATGGTAGTTTGCCTAAATACATCAATTCAGAAGAGGATGAGAAACCATCTTCTAGATCTACTGATGATCAAACGAAATCTTGTGCAAAGGAAACTTTGAACCGATTCCGTGTTTGTGATCTTAAGGAATACAACTTTCAATCACTTGACATGAAACTTATATTTCTTCAACATACTATGGTAAAAATATTGAAAGAAGTTTTTTGTCTTAAAAAACCGAAAGATCATTCCTCGGTAGAAAGACAGATTATACCACTACCCGATAAGATCAACTCAAAAGAATCAGAGGAAAGAGTTGATAATCGCTTCTGGAAAAAGGTTCCTCCTCACCCACTTCGAAACATTTCTTGTTTTGATGAAGAACGACTCCAGAAGAAAGGGAAAGAGAGAATCTCTGCCAAAAGAAATAATCAGGAATTTCCGATAATTGTTTCTGGTAATCACACTCATGTGGATCATAAGGAAGTCCTTAGAATGAGAAAATCTTATGAAAATCTCATTGAAAGAATTAAGAGAGATTTATCTATAATTCTCACATCAGTACAGTTTCTCCAAATGATCATATCTCTAGAGTTAGAAAAGATCATCATCTTGAGAGAAAATATTTTAGGCAGAAATTCTCTAAGATAAACATGAACTATGTTTATGATACTCACTGTAAGCTAGAAAAGCTTACTCCGATGCAACCTAGTTGTATCAAAATTTTGCAATCTCATCCTTTTTCGTGCTCTTATTCATGGATGGGGAAAGACACAATAAAACTGGAGCACATTTGTTTGTGTAGATGTTTATTAGAAAAGGTGTGACACTTTATGGATAGTTGCGAATCCATGGTTGTCTGAAAAATGTTCATGATTAACACGATGTTCCAAAAATAGGTTTTATTTAGAATTTTCGAATTTTAATAAACCTTCTAGCTTGAGAAGTTCGGACAAAGGAAACGAAATATATTTTTTAATATTTTCGGATTCCCCTGATATCTTTCGGTCTGAGAGTTGTCTCTTCTTAAAGGGAAACTATCTCTTGCCTGTATTATTGAAACCTTGATCAATCCTTATTTATATAACCGAGCATGCCTCCAATAACTCGCAGTATATCAAAGGCTAATAAGGAGGAAGCTCAAAAGGTTAGTGATTGTCAAGGAATCAATACAGAGAGGAAGAAGAAAAACATATCAAATATCATGTCTGATTATGATTCTGATAGTTCTGTTGGATCACAAGATGAGTCATGTATGTTGGCTTACAACCAACAAGATCCAACCAAAACCAAGTGGATTCGTTCTGATAGCATGACTCACTATATCCAAGGTCTTGAAGAACTGGAAACCAATCTCGTTATGACTGTTCGACATCAAGACTGGATAAAAAAAAGATTGAAGGAATAAGAGGAGTTCTTGCTGAACTCAAGGTTCTAATTGAAGAACTTGAGAAACAAGAAGTGGTTGCAGACAAGTGTCTTGAGACATGCTTCAAAATTTTGAACATTGAAGAAACCTCAGTGAACAACAAGAGCACCACTAGAGATTAAGTTATATGTTGTAATACTTAATCCAGGAAAATAGACATCAATTTTTGATTTCTTTCAACAATTGTATTAGGTCTATTATGAATAAAACTATCTTATTATGAATAAAATTATTTGATTTATAGTTTTTCTTGTGATAGTTTTTGATTTACATAGCCTATGCTTGAATGCTTTATCTTATTTCTATGTATGTGTATGGGATGTTTGATTTCAGTTTTCTAACCTTGATATTCGATCTCATATGTTGTGAACCCTTATGGTTTGGGTGACTTTTTGGTTTAGTAGGATTAAGTTCTAGACCATGTTAGTAGGCTTTATCAAAGGATCATGAGGGGTTCTGATTAAAACAATATGTGAAAAAGTCACAATATGTTGAATCGTTTGGTTTAGCATAAAAGCATATGTGTTTCGTGGTTTCAACTTTTGCTTGCAATAGTCAAAACCGGTTTTCAACCTTTCTCTGGTAAAGGTTTGTTGTTCTTATTTTTTTGTTTTGTATAAGAATGACAACATAATGATATTTCGATATCAATTCTCCCTGGAAGAAGATGCAAACATATTGGAGAAGAGGATGCAAAATTTGAGGTAACGACTTTGTTAGTTAATCGTTTTCCTGTTTAAGAAAAACATGAGTTTATTACGTATATTTATTGCTTTTGCTTAACAAAATTTTGGTAGAATTGATGTTTTATTCCATTATTTGTGTATGGATGTGTGTGTGATTCAATTGTTTCCGGTTAAGAAAAACTATTGTTATCTTGCTTTATTGTTTGGTATCAATCGTTTAGGCTTACAAAATTTTGGTGTAATTGCGGTGCTTTAATGTCTATGTTGTTTCAATTGCTTCCGGTTGAGGTGAATAATTATGCAAGTTGATTTATTTGGTTTGTATGAATTTTTTATGGCTTAACGAAATAAAAGGTTTACGGGATGAATTGTTTAGTCCAATTCAATTTCGGATAAGAGAAACTAAGTTAATTCTGATCTTAGTTAGACTTATCAAAGTGGAGGTTTCGGCTATTCAAGTCTAATTGAATTCCTTAACAGGGAATGCTAGTTAACTAACCTAGTATTTGTCTTGTTTAAAAATGAAAGGTCTAAGTTATTATTTGGATAATTAGAACCTGATGAAAAAAATAGAGTTATCTTTATTTTGGTCTTATCGAACAAGCGATTATATTTGTACAATCAGTTTAGCAAATGAACTAAGGTGCTTAGTCGATTTTTGGTTTGCTAAACTATTAGGGAAAATTGCTTCGGGCAATTGTTTCCTTGGTAACATATCAAAACAAAATTACTTTGTAGTTTTGATTTTGATATTGGTTATCAAAAATGGTGTGTGGAACCCTCGTGCTTAACTCTTATAGGTCTGCAAGTTTATTTTGAGATTTGTAAGATCCTTTCGGTTTGTCCTTTATTTGCTCATACCTTCGTCATTTTGTGACAAAATGGGGGAGAAATATATGGAGTAAACAAGTGATACTGGTATTGATTTCTATTGATTGGTATCACTAAGGGAAAGGACGTTGGTGCTTAAATGTTTATCTAACGAAAGAGTAAAGTATAGACTAAGGGGGAGTAGCATATCATATGATACTTGTAGTTATATGGACTACAAAGGAATAACAAAGACGTGCGGATTGAAAATCTACCTATCTTACCTTTAGGGGAAGTATTAGCTTTGTTATTATAATGTCAACATTGGAATTTATGGATTGAATGTATACAGGTTATTGTGTTGTTGAATTCGGGAATCAAGCGTATGTGTAATGAATTCTTGTAATTTGTTTATCCATATGATGTAAGAGTTTTGTCACTAAAATTGACAAAGGGGGAGATGTTAGAGCATAGCTCGGTTGAACCAACCAAGCGTTGGTATGTCAAGTTTGGTTGTCATAATTTAGTGAACCAAAACTCATTTAAAGAGTCGCTTGATTATGTACTAGAGTCAACTTCGTATAGGTTATCTTGAAAGTATTATGATATGAGACATTACAAGTATTGCGATGACTTGAAGAAGTGAAGAAGTAAGGAGCTACAACGACAACATCATCCTTCCAGTTGAGGTTAGTGATATTTGACTTGAACTGTTTCATTCCCTAACGTATCTTTCAAGTCGTGCGTATTGAAAACATAACTGCGAAGCATGAATGATTACACTCTAGTTAGACGTAGTATTAAGGAATATAATACGAAGTATAACACTTATCTTTTGAACTTCGTATATAAGACATCAATATAATCGTTTGAATGCTGTTGTGGTTATGTATGGGTATGAGGTGAAGATTTCATCCTAAGAAACAATGTTTTACATTAGTTTAAAGGAAGTAAATTCATGAACTTGTTTCGTGAATCGAAAGGGAAATCGCTGGGCTTATTGGTATTGTTATTCATTGCATATATTTTGAACTACCAATATGTGTGGTTAGTATAACCACTCATGACTTGTTTATGTTCTTGGTAAAACTATTCACAAGGCCTGACTTTTGTATTTGTATGACTTTTATTAGTGAAACTGATCTTAAGTAATCACCTGAGATGGTATGATCGATTTAGTGTTATTGGTATGGCCAACTCTAGGCAAAGGGGAACCAATCCTATGAAGAGGTGCAACCGATCACAAAGGGGAATCGATCCTTGTAAGAGGTGCAATACATTTTTAGTAGATGGGGTAACTGATCCTATGAACATGTGCAACAAGTTTTTAGTGAAAGAGGAACCGATCCTATGTACATGTGCAAAAAATACAATTAGTTACCATAAGTATGTGGGGAACCGATCCTAGTACCTAGTTAACCGAATTTTTGGAAATCTAGTGTGACTATGCACAATACTCACATGTAGGTAGAACCGAAACTTGTTTTGGTAGAACCGTGAAACTCATGATTTGTGATTGAGCGTTCTTAATCAATCACATAGTTCTTGAAAGTCAGATGAACCAATTCTAAACTCATTTGGAAGTGTGGCAAATCGGTTTCAAGATTGTAAGTATGAAAGAGGACTTACAAAATAAAGATGTCGACATACTTTGAACATGTGCAGTAACGCTTATCTTTTATTGTTCAAAGATATTCCTTAATATATAAAGGAAAAATCTCGGATAGAAAAATAAGTTGAGAATCTTTTGATTAAGGTTTTTAATTTTATTTTTGGAAAATGAAAATTGGTAATGTGCATTTACTAATTGGAGATTTTCTAAGAGATTTTTGGTCAATGTTTGGACAAAGCATTTCCAGGAATTATGGAAACCGAATCCGGAATATATTGCATATCTTGAGAACATTTTCGATTTTGGAAATTCCTTGGTGTCCAAACTTCCTTGGTCTATAAATATAAAAGTTTGCATTTCTGGCAAACTAATCCTCAGAGCCAGCAAAACTGCCTAGTTGTGTTGTTACTGGTGGAGCCGCCTATTCGGAGAGGTTAGTAACCTAATTAGGAGAAATATCTTATAATCACTCAGTTTAAAGACTTCTTTGGGATTGAGAAGCTTTATTAGTACCGTTGGTGGGAAACTAGATAATTGCGGTTTATTATTAGTTTTCGATTGATTTGATTGACTAACGGTTGTTGAACTTTGATTGCACCTAGTTTGTTTATGCTTGAGAATTTTCTCTTCTGATATAAGATTCACTCAAACTAGATCGAAGTTTCGATGAGGATCTTTAGACTGTTTGTAGTTCTAAAGACGTCTTGTGATAATCCATTGTTAACAGACTCCGTTCTGTGCGTGATTGATCACAAGTGATTCAAGTTGATTGTGTGCAGGTGTTTATTGAAGATCTAAGAAGATTTGAAGACAAAAAAAACTTTGAAGATTTCTGAATTGGGTTCATAATCTTTGGTGTGCACAATACTTGTTTCTGTTAAAGAGGATCAAACTATAATCATTTTATCCTTGTGGTAGATTGGATTGATTAGTTGAGTAGATCGGCATCAATACGTTTCTTTGTGATTCAAAGTATTGATTGAAAAATCTAGACGATTACTTCGGTAATTGTTAGTAGATAGATCTAAGGACCTGACAAAGGAGTTTATTGAAATAAACGGAAGAGCCTTTTGTCGAACTCACATCACTTGGTTGAAAAGAGTTGATGCCAAGCATATTTGTGGTTCCTTTACTGTTTGGAATACGAACCAAAGGAATTGGTCCAAGTATGTGACTTATTACAAGTTGGAGGCGTGGGAATACAGACGGAACTAGGTGAACTATAGGTTTAGTTGCTTGGTCTCAACTACACGAAGTTGGTTTGATTTTGTATAGCGGATTAATCCTGAGAGTATTCAATTCTGGACAAGGTCCCGGGTTTTTCTGCATTTGCAGTTTCCTCGTTAACAAATCTTGCTGTGTCTTTTACTTTTCTATTTCCGAAATTATAATTGTTTTTATTATAAATAGAAGTAAAATACACAAACGTTAATTCTTATTTACTTGATAATAACCCTATTATGTTTGGTAAAGTTAGAACCTCTTATTAAGTAAACATACTTCGTTGTTGTATTGTCTCGATCGCGTATCCATAGACGATCACACAAAGTGTGAACCGATTAGTTGTATTGTCTCGACTCAGTCCATAGACAGTCACTTTCGGAGAAAGGACTTATAGGTGGAAAAGTTTTAGATTGAGGTATATTTAGGTACCCTCGTCTTTTCAGACTCATCAAAGTTATGGACGATTATTATGATTAATCGGTTCCTCATAAGTAACTAGATTGTTTTTTTAATTCTAGTTTGGCTTATCAAAGTAACTAGATTGTTGTTTCAATTCTAGTTTGGCTTATCAAAGTAGGTACAATTATTTTTGAATAACTGGATCCTAATAAGTAACTAAGTTAATTCTGATTTTAAATCGACTTATCGAAATAGGGGTAATTAATTCATGTAATTAGATCTTGATGAAAATCTAGGATTAATTACTTTTGGTAGTTTCAGTCTTAGCTTGCCTTATTTAAAATGGTATGTTAGACCTCTGATTCGCTAAGAATATTATAGGTCATATCGATTTCTTATGAACTTGAGAAGTTCTTTTAAAGTACTTGTTGTATTTTTTGGACTTTCCTTATTTTTGTGACAAAAAGGGGAGAATTGGAAAAAAAAAACATATGGAGAATATGATGGTTTCCAATCACTTGAGAAGTGCACATGTTTTGAAATGTATATATCTAAACATAAAAGATATAACATATTGATCAAGGGGGAAAAACATATCGCGTTGTGTAGTATAACATACTATGAAATGAATAACAATTATACTCGTATTGAATGTATGCCCAACTCACCTTTAAGGGGGTAGAGTTTTTATTATTCAAATCAAATGCTTCAATAATCGCATTTATTTTTTAATATTTGTAGGACAAAATTAATGTTGAAACTTAGAATTGAGCGTATGAAAATAGACTAAGAGATTGTTATGTAATGTTAATATCATTGTATTTTAATTCTTCTATTCTTCATATAAAGAGAATTTTGTCACTAAAATTGCAAAAAAGTGAGATTGTTAGAGCATTGCTCGTTTGAAACCACCAAGTGTTGGTCAAGTTTGTCTGTCAAGTTTAGTTCCAGAACTCGGAGAGTTGGAGAAATATATGGAGTATAGGGTAGTTTCCAATCACTTGAGAAAGGACATGTGTACTGAAAATTATATATCTAAACATAAAAGAGATAAAGCATTGATTCAGTTAGAGAAACATATTATATCGTGTAGTATTACATATATACTACGGAATTGAATAACATTATACTCAGATTGAACATATACCTAGTTCACCTTTAGGGGGAGTAGAGTTTTTGTGATTCACATGCTTCAACAACAAGATTTATTTGAATATTTGCAGGACAAAAGTGTTGTTAAAACTTGGAATCAAGTGTATCAAGATAAAATTAAGAGATTGTTATGTAATGTAATATCTTTGTTAGTTATTATATTCTCATATGTAAAGCTTTTTATCCCTAAAATTGATAAAAGAGAGACTGTTAGAGCATTAGTCAGTTGAATCCAATAAGTGTTGGTATGGCAAGTTTGGTTTTTAAGTTTAGTTCCAAAACTCGGCAGTCTCTTAATTTGATTATTATAGTCAACTTTGTTAGGTTATATTAGGAACATTGAAATGATGAGACTTGATCTTGTTACTCATGAAGAACCTGAACACTTATCAAATAACAGCAACAAAGACACCATCCTTAAGTTTGAGGTTATTAACTACATACGTCACTTGTTCGATTTCTATCTTTTGTTCATTCAGATATGAAAATGCGGGGGGTATAACAACCACACCCAACAATTCGTTTGGCAATCTGAGAGGACTTACTCCAATATACTTTCTAGAGAATCAACTAGACAGTCAGACTCAATCTAGAGAATAGTATATCAAAGAGTTTAATATCTCTTACTCTTAATTCAATCCGCAATCACAAAATAGAAATATGTGAGACCGATTGAGTATAAGAGGAGTAACTTGAACGGTACCAAAGACCAATTTTCAAGTGTCAATCAATTTAAATCAACAAACCAAGGTCGAATATTCTAATTGATTGAACTTAACGCACAACCTGTGATATTTCAATTATATAACAAAATATAATGTGGAAAAGAAATAACACAGTCACCAGAATTTTGTTAACGAGGAAATCGCAAATGCATAAAACCACGGGACCTAGTCCACATTGAACACCACATTGTATTAAGCCGCTACAGACTCTAGCCTACTACCAATTAACTTCGGACTGGACTGTAGTTGAACCCGAATCAATCTCACACTGATTCAAGGTACAGTTGCGTTCCTTACGTCTCTGATCCCAGCAAGATACTATGCACTTGATTCCCTTAGTTGATCTCACCCACAACCAAGAGTTACTACGACCCAAAGTCTAAGACTTGATAAAATCCATCTCACACAGAAAAGTCTATAGATTGAATAAATCTGTCTCCCATAGAAATACCCAAGATTTTTTGTTCCGTCTTATGATAAATCAAGGTGGACAGGATCGGACTTATATTCCCGAAGAATAGCCTAGTATTATCAATCACCTCACGATACTCTTAATCGACTAGCGAAACAAGAAATTATGGAATCACAAACGACGAGATGAAGATGTTTGTGATTACTTTTATCTTTCCTATCGGATAAATTAATCTCAAGTTAATTATTTCAATTGAACTCAATACGATAAAATCGGGCAAGACAAGAACACACAACTACAAAGAAAATATTTGGGTATGGATTCACAATCCCAATGAAGTCTTTGAAGTCGTTAACCTATAGGGTCTCGATAGAAACCTAAGGTTAAAGGGGAATCGACTCTAGATTATGCAACTAGTAACACACATGAGGTGTGGGGATTAGTTTTTCCAGTTCCTAGAGTTCTCCTTTATATAGTTTTCAAATCAGGGTTTGCAATCGAAGTTACCTTGGTAACAAAGCATTCAATATTCACCGTCAGATGAAAACCTGATTCAACCAAGCTAATATCTTTCAACCGTTAGATCGAACTTAGCTTGTTACACACAAATGAAATGTACCCTCATTTAGGTTTATGTAACCGTACCCAAACGTGTACATCATATTGGTTCACAAATAGTTAACCGAGGTTAGCCATATAATTACTTTCATATCAACCTTATTCATCTTAACCATAACTAGTTCAAATGACTCAAATGAAACTACTTAAAGAGTTGTTCAATTGCTATATTCTCATAGAATTATACAAGAACACAATTGAAGCAAAATTGGTTTGATTCACTCGAATCAATCATGAACATTATAGCCACGGTTTGCAAAGATTGCATTCCTTATTGTATAAATGTTTATGTTCATGTTCATAACTGATTTTAGAACTTTAACCTTCAAGTATGCAAATGGGTACGCATACTTGAAATAACCGGACTAAGATTGGGTTTCGCCTGTACGCAAACGGGTACACGTACTTCCAATCCCAGCAGAAATTCTCGGACATGAACCTGTACGCCAGTACGCAAACGGGTACGCATACTTAGGTTCCCGGATTTCTCAAACCAACAGGTACGCAAACGGGAGCGCATACTATGGTTCCCGGACATGGATTACATATGTGCAAGAGTGCACAACATGACATATCCAATAATGGTTAAATGTTCTAAACTCTTATTTCAATCATTGAAACTTTCTTATAGGATGACAATAGTCGTTTTCACATACTATTAGCATCAAAGCAATTTTCAAGTTATTGAAATAATCATAACGAAATATTCCAAGACTACACCAAATGATTGTATCACAAACCATGTAAGATGTTACTCGGCAATTTTCACGTGATATAAGATGAACTTGGTCGAAGCGAAATCTTGCCAACATATATTTTGAGAAATATGTAAGAGAGATAGACTCAGCTCGAAATCTCAAATGTGTATATAGAAAACTATATCGTAATACGACTTATGTCTCAATATAGGAGATAAATTAGAAATAGACTTTCCAAGTGATAGATGAGTTTAAGTCTCCACATACCTTTTGTCGATGAAGTTCCACAAGCTCCCCTTAGTAGTTCTTCGTCTTCAAATGATGAACGTCATGAAGTCTAAGCTCAACTACACAATCTATGTCCTAGTCCGAGACATCTATAAATAGGCTAGAAATCAGGACTTATAGTTTTCATCACTAACATTGAAAAACATGCTTGAGCTAGCAACGCATGCGAGTTTGACCGAGCAGTGCTCTAACAATCTCCCCCTTTGTCAATTTTAGTGATAATACTATCAATACATATGGATTACAAAATAAATAAAAATTGTAGCTTCTCATCCAAATGATTGATCTCCTTGGCATCTTCAACACGAATCGAAAACTTCGTCACTTCCAAGTACTCCATGATTATAAACGTGTTCAACTCAGCGTCATAGTTGTTGAAGATCCGTAGCGATAACAATGAGAAAATAAAAGCTCTCAATCATTGTTATACAGTGTCATATTATTATTACACAGAATCAAAGTTCAATTGTATCACAACTTTGACAACAATACTATGGTGATATGTATCACTCTCCCTTAGTCAATACTTCATCCCAACATGAAAACCACTCCCCCTTACATAATGATCCGTAAACCATGTGTATTTGTAGTATGAGACTACACATTAATTCTCCCCTTTTTGTCAATATAAATTGGAAAAGGTACGAAAACTAGTGGGATCCTCATGAAATTTTCATAGAGATACTTTATGAACAAAAGAGAATAACATACCAACTTATTTTGATGCAATCATAAAGCCGAAGCTAAATGCATTCATCAAGGAGTTTATAAAGATATAAGATAACCCCTATAATATTCCACAGCCTCACTCCCCACAAAGATTTGGAAATTAAGCACAAGTTCATTTAAGAACTCTCCCCTATAAAATGTCATTCCCGAAAGAACAACAAAGGCGACCTTGCTTTTACAAGAAAAGAAGGATTTCTTTGGAAATAACCAAATCACATAATCCAAAACTCTGAATTGAATCAACCACAAAAATGATCAATTCAATTGGTCAAGCTCGACATAAGAGAACTTACAGAGCAACATAGTATCT
>NC_039364.1:91135831-91136758 GCF_003573695.1 Papaver somniferum
CACAAAAATGTGGATCGGAGATCAACCAATACTGCAGAATATACAAGAATTCATTCTATTTTTCATTATTATTTGCACAATGACATATATTAGACATAATCCTTGTAAATAAAAGTTCATCATTTCTTCCATCAAAATTTGCATGATGACATAAAAGGCTTTAACTTTTGTTTGTCAAAAGTTTATTCTATATTTTGTCAATACTTTTATATCGACATAATAGGGATAACTTTTGGACAAGTATGGGACAGTCATAGGTTCACGGACGTAAACAACATATCCCATAACAATTTGCAATATATAAAATCATAACGATTAAAATTGCAAACATCATCTTCCAAAAAACTTAGAATTTAAATAAATAAATCTAAAAACATGAAGATGAAAACGTTGGAGATAGCTATGTGTACTTACAATAATGGCTATTCCAAACCCTAGTTATTCTTCTAAAAACACAAGAAATAAATTCTCATAAGAAGATTTACTAGACATAAATAAAGAGTATAACTCTAAAACAAAGGATAAGACACCACCGACTAGTCATCATCTTCACCATCGGAGACCATAAGAGTGGCTTGAATCCTATCCATGTCATCCTTGATTTCCGGAAACTTAGTAGAAATCACAAGTAATAGTTCTTGGACGCACTTTACCTTGGCACTAATCTTATCAACACCTTTGAAAATTTGTTGAAGAAGATTTATGGAGGTGGAATCACATGTGCCATCTAGTGTGTCACTTCTTTGTCTCTTGCAAGCGTTTTCCTTAATACGTTTGAATGTACAAGGGCGGACTAGCTTGGGAGTTCCAATAGAGTTCCTAATCGGATTTATAGAGAAAGAGTGACAAATTCGCTCAATCAAGCAAGGGTATCCTAGATTCTTGTTGGAATACGTCATCGACATCATTTGACATATGATGAACCCG